>NC_069505.1:555959117-556074117 GCF_027579735.1 Bombina bombina
ATACTGTAAGTCAGTAAGTCACACTGATGTCACATGACCAGCACTAACTGATAACATTGTGCTCATGTGCTGTCACTGTAGTATGTCAGACACAGACAGGTTACTGAGCTCTGGGCACATATCTAGTGAGGTCTGTACTGTAAGTCAGTAAGTCACACTGATGTCACATGACCAGCACTAACTGATAACATTGTGCTCATGTGCTGTCACTGTAGTATGTGAGACACAGACAGGTTACTGAGCTCTGGGCACATATCTAGTGAGGTCTGTACTGTAAGTCAGTAAGTCACACTGATGTCACATGACCAGCACTAACTGATAACATTGTGCTCATGTGCTGTCACTGTAGTATGTGAGACACAGACAGGTTACTGAGCTCTGGGCACATATCTAGTGAGGTCTGTACTGTAAGTCAGTAAGTCACACTGATGTCACATGACCAGCACTAACTGATAACATTGTGCTCATGTGCTGTCACTGTAGTATGTGAGACACAGACAGGTTACTGAGCGCTGGGCACATATCTAGTGAGGTCTGTACTGTAAGTCACACTGATGTCACATGACTAGCACTAACTGATAACATTGTGCTCATGTGCTGTCACTGTAGTATGTGAGACACAGACAGGTTACTGAGCTCTGGGCACATATCTAGTGAGGTCTGTATTGTAAGTCAGTCACACTGATGTCACATGACCAGCACTAACTGATAACATTGTGCTCATGTGCTGTCACTGTAGTATGTGAGACACAGACAGGTTACTGAGCTCTGGGCACATATCTAGTGAGGTCTGTACTGTGTAAGTCACACTGATGTCACATGACCAGCACTAACTGATAACATTGTGCTCATGTGCTGTCACTGTAGTATGTGAGACACAGACAGGTTACTGAGCTCTGGGCACATATCTAGTGAGGTCTGTACTGTAAGTCACACTGATGTCACATGACCACCACTAACTGATAACATTGTGCTCATGTGCTGTCACTGTAGTATGTGAGACACATGTTTGTGAAAGATAATACTTTTAGCGCTCAAAGCTAATACCCCATAAGGAAAGAGTCAAAAGCAATAAGTAAATTGTAATATCAAAATTTATTCAACTGAGAAGCAGTGTAAAATATATAAGAAAAAGTGTCAATGGTATAATGTGTTCCTATAAAAAAAACTTATTCGAAATTGGTTGGCCAACCTTGTAAAATATATGTCAAGAGTGAGAAAGATAAAACATCAGTCATAAAATAAATGAATACATGAATACTTAATTGATTAATTGTATAAAATTCTGAGTTGCAACCACTCTAATATCAAAGTTAATCAATAGCTAAAGAATGGGTTGAACAATTAATTGTAATGTTCCTGCAAGTATCAGGATAGTTGTAGCAGTTGTAGCCACTCACTCGCAATTATTTGATATAATTTGATATAATTGTTGCAATCTGCTAAAAATATATAAAGGGAAATATCAAATTATATCAATTATATACCTTTATATATTTTTAGCAGATTGCAACAATTATATCAAATAATTGTGAATGAGTGGCTACAACTGCTACAACTATCCTGATATAAATTATGTTTACCAGATTATTTTATTTGCTTCTGTATAAGGTGGAGGCAAAGACACCCCAGCCAAAGGCTTAAATACCTCCCCCCACTTCCCTCATCACCCAGTCATTCTGCGGAGGGAACAAGGAACAGTAGGAGAAATTATCAGGGTATAAATGGTGCCAGAAGAACAAAATAAAATTTAGGGCCGCCCATTGGAGAATATGGGCGGGGGCCGTGGACTCTCCTTATACAGAAAGAAATGAAATTATCTGGTAAGCATAATTTATGTTTTCCTTCTTAATATAAGGAGAGTCCACGGCTTCATTCCTTACTTGTGGGAAATTATACCCAAGCTCTAGAGGGTAAAAAGAAATGCGGCCCCTAATCTGAGGGCAGCACAGCCTGCAAAACCTCTCTCCCGAAGTCTGCTTCTGCAGAAGCAAAAACATCAAACTTGTAAAATTCAGAAAAAGTATGTAAGGAGGACCAGGTAGCCACCTTACAAATCTGATCCATAGAGGCCTCATTTTTGAAGGCCCAAGAGGAAGCCACTGCTCTCATAGAATGCGCCGTAATCCTCTGAGGAGGCTTATGGCCCGCTGTCTCATAGGCTAAGCGGATAATACTCCTCAACCAAAAAGATAAGGAAGTCGAAGAGGCCTTCTGACCCTTACGCTTCCCAGAATAGACAACAAACAGTGAACAAGTCTGTCTAAAGTCCTTTGTAGCCTGAAGATAGAGCTTCAAGGCACGAACCACATCCAAATTATGCAGCAAACGTTCCTTCAATGAAGGAGGATTAGGACATAAGGAAGGAACCACAATCTCTTGATTGATGTTGCGGTCTTACACAACCTTAGGAAGAAAACCCAACTTAGTTTGAAGAACAGCCTTATAAGCATGGAACACCAGATAAGGAGGGTCGCATTGCAAGGCAGCAATCTCAGAGACTCTGCGCGCAGAAGCAATAGCTAGCAGAAAAAGAACTTTCAAAAACAACAATTTTATGTCAACCTTATGCATAGGATTAAACGGAGCCCATTGCAAAACCTTAAGAACAAGATTTAAACTCCAAGGCGGAGTATTAGATCTAAACACAGGTCTGATCCTAGTCAGAGCCTTAACAAACGACTGTACATCTGGAAGCTCAGCGAGCCTCTTGTGTAGGACAGACAGGGCCAAAATCTGTCCCTTCAGGGAACTAGCAGAGAGGCCTTTCTCCAGTCCATCCTGGAGAAAAGAAAGAATCCTGGTAATCTTGACTTTGTGCCAGGACAAACCATGCTCTTCACACCAGAATAAGTAGGTCGTTCACACCTTATGATAGATGTGACGGGTAACCGGCTTTACGAGCTTGAATGAGAGTATCAAAAACTCTCTCAGAAAACCCTCTCTTGGCTAAGACTAAGCGTTTAATCTCCACGCAGTCAGTCTCAGAGAATCTACATTTTGATTAACAAATGGGCCTTGTTCCAGCAGATCCCTGCGGCAAGGTAACCTTCACGGAGGAGATGACATCCCACTAGATCCGCGAACCATATCCTTCGTGGCCACGACAGAAATCGTTATCACTGACACCTGCTCCTGCTTGATTCGAGCCACCACTCGAGGAAGGAGTGGTAATGGCAGGAAAAGATAAATTAGATTGAACCTCCAAGGCACAGCTAATGCATCTATTAGCTCCGCCTGAGGATCCCTGGACCTCAACCCATATCTGGGTAGCTTGGTATTGAGATGGGATGCCATGAGATCTATTTCCGGTGTCCCCCACCTGTTGCAAATCTCTGCAAACATCTCAGGGTGGAGAGACTACTCCCCCAGATGAAAGGATTGTCTGCTGAGAAAATCCGCTTCCCAGATGTCCACCCCCGGAATGTGAATCGCTGACAGCAAACAGTTCTGGGCCTCCGCCCACTCCAGAATCAGAGATACTTCCCTCATTGCTAGGGAGCTTCTCGTTCCTCCCTGGTGGTTGATGTAAGCCACCGAGATTATATTATCAGATTGGAATCTGATAAACTGGGACAAACCCAGTAGGGGCCAAGTCTTTAGAGCATTGAATATTGCCCAAAGTACTAGAATGTTGATCGGGATGGAGCTCTCCTCCTGCGTCCACAGGCCCTGCGCCTTCTTGGCGCCCCAAACAGCTCCCCATCCTGATAGACTTGTGTCCCTATAAAGGAAAAGGAGTGATGGCACTACTAAGTATCACTTAGGTGAGACTGGGCCTTTAAATTGTCCAAAATTGGCCTTATATATAGTATAAAGGGCCCCGAGGTGCTGTGTATAAAACAAGAAATGTAACCAATACAACTGAAGGATAGTTGCAAAAAAGTATACACATAAAGCACTCTGCTCTCACTTGTAAGTTATATTAATAATGGGTGATTTATATCCACAAAGGAAATTAAAAAAATAAACTTTATAAGAATCTCAAAAAATGGGTGCTTTAAAATCAAATAGAGGTGTTAGGGTTAATCACTTGTATAATGTAAAGATACTTGGCATTAGCTAGGTCAATATAGTGATGATGTATATATGGTTAGGGCCTAGAGTGTGCAGCTCAAAAAATGGTTGGGGTTTAGTAAAAAATATCCCCCAAACCAGAATCAATGCTTGGTGCAAACAGTATCAATATTTTCACATACTTAGATTCCCCTACATAGGGGTTATTGTGAATCTGGGATAATTTTGTCTTTTGAGTGATACACCAACTTTGTATTCTCCTTTCTGGAGTGTTGTAGCTTAAAGGTATAGGGTATTAACAGTATCAGTGTGGGTTATACAACATATATACAGTATATATACCCTTTTAAGAAGTTAATAGTAAATACCCCCTAAAACAGTATCAATGCTTGATGCAAACAGTATCGATATTTTCTCATACCTAAATTCCCCTATATAGGGGTTATTGTAGTTCTACAATAATTCTATCGGTTTCCGTGATACACTGACTTTATATTCTCCTTTCTGGAGTGTTGTAACTCAAAGGTATGTAGAATTAGCAGAATCAGTGTGGGTTATATAACAAGTGTATTTTCCCCTTAGCAGAGAGTACCTCCCAGCCCAGTATGGCTACTAATAACAACACTATCAATTGGAGTATATAGTGTGTTTGTATTGTACTGAACACAAATTATTCAGACCATGGAAAATTAGTAGCTGATTAAAAATGCATAGTCACAATCACCCAGGATGGTCTGGTGATCCGGACAAAGCCACCAAGAGAGAGATTCTCTCGACCGGTTGTCTAGAGAAATCTGTAGAGACAGATATTAATGATCTCTGTTTCACTGCCTCAGCATGCACAGTTGCAATGGCCTCCAGATTTATCTTCCATCCATGGGACCGAAGAAGACAAAGAAGAGATGCTGAATGGTCTTCTGACACTTCTCTGCCAACCTCCTGTGACGAAAGGCAAAGAATGACTGGGGCATGAGGGGAGTGGGGGAGGTATTTAAGCCTTTGGCTGAGGTGTCTTTACCTCCTCCTGGTGGCCAGGTTCAGTATTTCCCACAAGTAAGGAATGAAGCCGTGGACTCTCCTTATATTAAGAAGAAAAGAGTTGCTGTGGGGGAAGCAACCTCGGGGGAAGGGTACTGCTAGTGTATGTTCAGAGCCTGTTGTAATAGAGAACTTCCCTAGCTCTTCAGATGGTGAGGATATGGTCCCTCCTTCCCCAGGAGTATCTGTACCCAGGATGAGGTTAGGTTCATCGCTGGGGGGGGGTTCAGTAAGGCCCATCATCATGACGATGTTATAGTTGGTGACAGTTTTTCTGAGAATGTTGGTTGGGTGCTAATGTTGATTTTCCTCTGACCGGTCCAATTTCTAGCACCCAGGGGTGCAGCTCTTGAGCAGCAAGGTGCACTGTGTCCCATCGACGGCGGAGAGGAGGACTCCATCCGCCTGGCAGAATCCTGGACAGAATCCAGTAGGCTAGATCCTGGGGACGGCCCAGTGCAGGCCGGGGCACATCATTACACGGTACCAGTGGGGGGTTTTGGTCACATGTATAGGGGTAGATTGGGATATAGTGCTGGGACACGGGCATCTACTAGGCCTATGAGGAGGGGAGGTAATATAGATAGGCTGTCTTTTGCAGGAGATAGTTTTACGGCAGATTTGGGCAGGGGTACCATCAAGGTGAGTGAGCGAATCCGAGAACTGCCTTCAGATTTAAATATGCCTGGCCCAAAGAGGGCAAGGGGTTTGGTGGGTGATGTATTGCCACTACAGCCCCATGAGACAGCCCTTAGGGGTTGCGGGGCTTTCCATGTGGTTAATCGTGCAAATGTTTCACAGGTTCCCAGGGAGAGTTCATGTTTGGATGGAGGAACTTCGGCTTCTGCGGGAGCAGTGCGGACGGATTCAAGCTTTCGGGATGCACAGGATGTGGCAGGTCAGAAGGCCCACGGGCCGATGTCAGAAAGTATTTTGGGTGGTGTGACTGAGGCAACTGGGAGCAGTACAATGGCAGGGAATTTGCTAGAAGGTTTGAGGGATCTGTTGAGGAAGATTAAATCCTCCGTGTCTCATGTGGCACCTCAATCCACAGCGGCTGGAGCTTGGGCGCCTGCAGCAGCCTCTGCGCCGCTGGTTCCCACGTCTGGAGCACCTGGGGTCTCTACAGGGAATGTTGTTCAGGATGTGTTTGTTCCCTCTGTTGGGCAGACCAGTCTACAAGTGGGGTCAGTGTGGTTACGGGCAGATAGGCATTAGGGTAGCGGATACCGCTTTGTCAAGGTCATGCCTATGCTCAATAGGTCTGTTGGGGCTACACTAAGGAGATTAAGGAAAAAAAATCTGTAGGAGGGAATATATAGAGCTCTTTTCTTTACTGCCTTTAGAGCAGTCATTTGAGGTGCCTGATGATACTAAGAAGGAGGCTAGTAAAAAGGCAGAGGATGAGCACAAGAAGAGATACAAAAAGTTGCTGCAAACCTTTAACAACTGGTTCCAGGCATTTGTGATTTACGCCAGTGTCATGGCAGCTAGATTCCCGGATCAAGGGGCTCCATTGTTTTGTTACTTAGATGAGATCGCGGCTGCCCAACTGATGTATGGCTTTGTGGCTGTATGACAAGCACTTTCATCAAAGTCTCGCCGTGAAGCCCGACATGAAATGGGACGACCGTGACATGGGTCTCTGGTTAAAAGTAATGACTCCTTTAAGGGCTTCGCAGCCCTTTCGGTTTGTGACCGGCAGATCGAATACAGCAGGTTCACCGGCGGACGGCAGAAAGGGTTTCTGTTTTGCATTCAATGAGGGACAATGCAAATGGAGAATTACAGGCAAATTTAGACGCGAATGTTCGGGTTGTGGAGGAAACCATGCCTTTGCTAAGTGTTTTAAAAAAGGAAAAAGGACCTGGGAGGTCTCATTTACCTAAAAAGGGGGTGTCCCCGGTCAGGGTGGAAAGGATGGAGTGTTGGTTATGTCGTTACAGCAGTAAAAGGGGTTGTTGGGAAAAGGTATCTGTTTTGCTTCATGGTTTCGAGTTTGGTTTCATTATACCCTCTGTTGGTGGGTTGGAGTTTTTTGCGGGCAATTTGAAGTCTGCGAGGGATTGGCCTCAGGTGGTTCGCGAGAAGCTTATGAAAGAGGTTGAGTTGGGCAGGATGGCCGGTCCTTTTTATTCTTTGTCTTAGGTTTGCGAATATCTCCTTTGGGGGTGGTTCCTAAACGGGAGCCTGGCAAATTCCAGCTTATACATGACTTATCTTATCCAAGGGGGAATTCAGTCAACGACGGTATTCCTCCCGAACTAGTTTCGGTAAAATATGCTTCTTTTGATAAGGCAATTGAGCTGGTTCGGTCGGCCGGTAGACATGCTTAATTGGTGAAGGTTGACATTGAGGCGGCTTTCAGGTTATTGCCCGTCCACCCAGTTTCACATAGGCTGTTGGGATGTTGCTTCGATGGTTTTTTCTTTGTTGTCCTCTGCCTCCCCATGGGATGCTCTCTCTCTTGTTCGCTATTTGAGAGCTTTAGCACTTTTCTGGAGTGGGTCATCAGGGAACTTTCGGGTCTGTCGTCTGTGGTCCATTATTTGGACGATTTTTTGTTTGTGGGCCCTTTGGGCGGGTCGGCGTGCAGAATGTTGCTAAATACGTTCTATAGCAGGGCAGAGGATTTGGAGTACCAATAGCATTTGAGAAGTCTGAAGGTCCAACTACGGTGAATTTGTAAAGGGGGGGCTATCACACCACAATTGCACATAAAAAGATGGTGTTAAGTGGGTTGTCACTGGGTTTACTAATGGATTGTAATAACGCTGCTGTATTGTCCCCATGCACAGTACATCTGGAATTATCACTGCACAATCACACGTAAAAAGCTTGTGATAATTGGGGGGGTCCGTCCATAAAGGCATGCTGGATAAGAGGATGGGCATCGCCTCTGAAGAAGCTGGGAGGAGCCAAGCAAAACGCGTTAGGCCACGACCATTTTACGCACCAGAGGACGCAGGTGAGCTGTGTGTAGCAGTGGTTCTGGAGCTGGCTAATTTACAGCACTACCACTGACCCAGCGACACTCCCTCCATTGTTTTAAAGAGTTATCCCTTTGTGACTACTTGGGGGAACGCTCTATAAATGACGTATGCCATCTAAATACCATCTTAACCCCATACATTTCTAGTGGGCAATATAAACTGTGTATATTCACCAATTTAAAAAGGAATATTTTGATTATCAGCATATTGCAGCCTGTGGATCATGATTGTACTCACGCTGTGTACATCTATATTGCTTTTGCTGTTGCCTACCTCACATGTTTGAGGGTGCATCTTGTAAGTGTACATCATTTTATTTGTTTTATAATAAAGTGGAACTTTTAAAATCTGCACTTAGATCGTTGTGTCCCCCTTCTTGCGCTCCACCACTTCTGTATCTATAGATTCCTTTTACCCTGCTGCTTTTTTCCACAGAGATCACACTAGTGTTTTGGAAGGGAGCTGCATGGTGGACACAAAGGATATGGACATCCCAAAAGGAGAATAAGTATCTGTTCCTCTCTCTTTTTTACACAGACTGTCTACGATATTGTTCTAGTGCACTCTTTTTGGAACAGACTTTAAAGCTTTTATATCACTTTTGTATTATTTTAATTTCACTGCCTCTTAGACTACATAGGATTATTATATTTATTTCTGTCTATGACTGCATATGTTATGTGTGATGTGGCGCTACCTTAAAGGGACATAATACTCATATGCTAAATCACTTGAAACTGATGCAGTATAACTGTAAAAAGCTGACAGGAAAATATCACCTGAGCATCTCTATGTAAAAAAGGAAGATATTTTACCTCACAATCTCCTCAGCTCAGCAGAGTAAGTTCTGTGTAAAAAGTTATACTCAGCTGCTCCCAGCTGCAGGTAAAAAATAAATAAAAAAATTAAGAAATGAACAGCAGCCAATCAGCATCAGCAGTGCTGAGGTAATGAACTCTTTTACTGTGATCTCATGAGATTTCATTGTTACACTGAATAGGGAAATAACATGAGAGTGCACGAGGCTCAGCCTTTCAGCTGTCCCGGGATGGGATGTGGCTACTGAGGAACTTTTGAGGTAAAATATCTTTTTTTTACATAGAGTTGTTCAGGTGATATTTTCTAGTCAGCTTTTTACAGCTATGCTGCATCACTTTCAAGTGTTTAAACATTTGAGTATTATGGCCCTTTAATATTGTGTAACAGCAATAGTGTTTTTTGATAATTGTGCTGTCACTGGGTTTGCAAATGGATTGGAATGACTTTGTCTGATCACTCTGAGACAAACCATACAAAAGACTTTGTATAAGAGCTGAGGGTTTGGAATGAGAAAAAAAATGTGTGCTCTAGTCACAGATAGGGGGCGCTAGTGTAGATGAATTCACAGTAAATATAACAAGCAGTGCCAATCCAAGTATGATTAAGAATACATGATGGCTATATACAAGGATATCCTAATAGGAATACAAAAAGGCTGTATACAAGGAAAACCAATTGCTAAATTTGGTACAATTCAGAGTAATTCATATATAGCAGTTTGTAATAGCAATGCGTTGTTATACAATGTAATAATAACAATGCGTTGTTATGTAATTTATATATACAACACAATATTCTACTAGAGGATTTCCTTCAAATATAAACATACAAAAAGTCCTCTTTATGTACAAGAGTGAATAGATGTCCAAGATGGCTGCCTCCTCCTCACTGACTGGTCCAGGTATACTAAGAAAAATATAAAAAAACAGAGGGGCGCCTCATGTGTGGTATCGTCAGGATAAGAAAAAACTTCAAATCATATGAAAGCCAAATGTGTACTCACATACTCCAAAAGCACACTTATGTGCTGGTAGTTGCAGGCTGCAGATTTACACAGGTGTGACAGCTCACCCACAATCAAAGGCAGTTTCTTAGTATTGATATACTGGAAGAACAACAAAAAGACATGCACTACATGTGCAGATCATCCAGGATACAATTGCAATAGTTCTGATAAGTTTCCAAAAATGGGTACTCACATTTTAGGCGAGCACACCAATGTGCTAGTAGGAACAGGCTGGCAATTTGGAGAGGTATGTCAGCTCACCTCTTGAACTCCCGGCTCAGATGTGTATCCAAAATGTGGCAGCTCCACAATGTTATTGTTAAATATTAAGGCAGGTAGGATAGTCAGATGAATATGTCCACTCAATATAGTGATAAAATAAAAGCAATTTTTATTTAAAAACAAAGTTCATAAAACAACACTGTGGTGTTAAAAAAGTGGACAAGGGGTGTTAACAGTGACCCCCTTTAACATGCAACGCATTTCTCGGTTATACAACCGTTTCCTCAGGCATATAGTAATACATCCTACTCCTAGCTCTGCCTTATATCAACTAGCTGACATGCAAACACATCTCATTAGGATGAGAAACTCCCTAATTGATCCTGTGGGTCTCAGAGTTGTTAACCATTGTGAGCTCTCAGAATTTTTAACCATTCGTATTGCCTGTCAGCTCCCTCACATTCCCTTTCATATTAATACAACACTTCCTCCTCTATATCCTCTCATTGTGCATGATGTATTTTCTTAAAACAAAACCATACTATGTGGTGTTATGATGGTATGATGTAGTAATTTGATGCAGTGATAATGAATTATGTCCAATATAGTAATGGCATTGATCTAATTCCTATTGTGGTGTATTTACATAATCGGTCATATTGTACCCATACCCTATCTCTAATTATGTGCCAATCTTAACCGTCATGTTACAGACTAACTCCAGTTTCGCACCAACCTTGACCGTCAGTGATCTGGCTTGTGTGAGTTCCGATGTGTTAATGACCGGTGATCCGATCAGACAGATTACACTTCGCTGTTATTCCCTAGTAATATGGAAATTTAAACCTGAACGACCTATTTCCGTGTTGCCGGCTCAGCTGAGTACTGATAGGCTGCTGAGCTCTAGTGTTGTCATAGAGACAATGTTTCTTTAAGATTGGCCTATTGTAGTAGAGGGGTGTGTGCAGGGTCATGCCTCTGTCTATTGAACGTCACTATCGTTGTTAAATTCTTTGGCTAATATTTGTGCACTAAATCGATGTATGAATGCGTTTGAGTATCTAAAGGCCATCTGAACATAACAAAATTAGTATGATAGTATATAATTATTTATCGATGCAATTAAATGCATTCAGGTTTAAATTTCCATATTACTAGGGAATAACAGCGAAGTGTAATCTGTCTGATCGGATCACCGGTCATTAACACATCGGAACTCACACAAGCCAGATCACTGACGGTCAAGGTTGGTGCGAAACTGGAGTTAGTCTGTAACATGACGGTTAAGATTGGCACATAATTAGAGATAGGGTATGGGTACAATATGACCGATTATGTAAATACACCACAATAGGAATTAGATCGATGCCATTACTATATTGGACATAATTCATTATCACTGCATCAAATTACTACATCATACCATCATAACACCACATAGTATGGTTTTGTTTCAAGAAAATACATCATGCACAATGAGAGGATATAGAGGAGGAAGTGTTGTATTAATATGAAAGGGAATGTGAGGGAGCTGACAGGCAATACGAATGGTTAAAAATTCTGAGAGCTCACAATGGTTAACAACTCTGAGAGCCCACAGGATCAATTAGGGAGTTTCTCATCCTAATGAGATGTGTTTGCATGTCAGCTAGTTGATATAAGGCAGAGCTAGGAGTAGGATGTATTACTATATGCCTGAGGAAACGGTTGTATAACCGAGAAACGCGTTGCATGTTAAATGGGGTCACTGTTAACACCCCTTGTCCACTTTTTTAACACCACGGTGTTGTTTTATGAACTTTGTTTTTAAATAAAAATTGCTTTTATTTTATCACTATATTGAGTGGACATATTCATCTGACTATCCTACCTGCCTTAATATTTAACAATAACATTGTGGAGCTGCCACATTTTGGATACACATCTGAGCCGGGAGTTCAAGAGGTGAGCTGACATACCTCTCCAAATTGCCAGCCTGTTCCTACTAGCACATTGGTGTGCTCGCCTAAAATGTGAGTACCCATTTTTGGAAACTTATCATAACTATTGCAATTGTATCCTGGATGATCTGCACATGTAGTGCATGTCTTTTTGTTGTTCTTCCAGTATATCAATACTAAGAAACTGCCTTTGATTGTGGGTGAGCTGTCACACCTGTGTAAATCTGCAGCCTGCAACTACCAGCACATAAGTGTGCTTTTGGAGTATGTGAGTACACATTTGGCTTTCATAGGATTTGAAGTTTTTTCTTATCCTGACGATACCACACATGAGGCGCCCCTCTGTTTTTTTATATTTTTCTGGTTTGGAATGAGGGCTCATGTCATGACAAATAGGCATCTCTATTTACTGAACAAACTGGGAGTGGTCAGATGGGGAGTGGGGACTAGAATGTTCAATGTAAGTTTTATACAACAATATTTTGTCATCTTTTTGTTCAGTGACCACCCAGTGGTGTACCTATATGTCTGTGTGACAATAAGGACATTTGTTAGTGACGGTCACATGTAACATACACATAATTATTTTATACTTGCAGTAGAAGTTCTGGGTGCTGCTTACACATAACCAGTAATAATTTAGTTCAGTTCTATTACTTATATAGTTCCTGTAAATGACACCTCACAGTCTAGTATCTCACAGCAGTTACAAGTAATAGAAATAAACGGCTGAGGAATCTAATTTACCCCTCACTGGTGCTTCTAAGCTTCTCATTACTCCCGTTATTGGTAACACTCACCCCAAAGCACAGTAAGTGGCTTCTTCAGGCTGCTGTGATCCACATGACAGGAGAAACTGTCCCCGTCCTTAGGTATCACCTCCACAGTAACCCTGAGCTGATAGGTCCCATCAGGGTTGGGGAGGACCTGTGCTGCCTCCTCTGACATTAAATCGATTTCTCCGTTCTTCACCCACTTGACATCCACAGCTTTAGGGTAAAACCCGTACACCCGGCAGTGAAGCTTTGTCACAGTGTCCGATTGGTGACCGGAAACCTTCACTTGTGAGAGAACTAATAAAGATAAAACACATTATCACTGATATTATGTGAGAGAACTAATAAAGATAAAGCACATTATTACTGATATTATGTCAGAGAACTAATAAAGATAAAGCACATTATTACTGATATTATGTGAGAGAACTAATAAAGATAAAGCACATTATTACTGATATTATGTGAGAGAACTAATAAAGATAACACACAATATTACTTATATTATGTGAGAGAACTAATAAAGATAAAACATTATTACTGATATGTGAGAGAACTAATAAAGACAAAACACATTATTACTGATATTATGTGAGAGAACTAATAAAGATAAAACACATTATTACTGATATTATGTGAGAGGACTAATAAAGATAAAACACATTATTACTGATATTATGTGAGAGAACTAATAAAGATAAAACACATTATTACTGATATTATATGAGAGAACTAATAAAGATAAAACACATTACTGATATTATGTGAGAGAACTAATAAAGATAAAACACATTATTACTGATATTATATGAGAGAACTAATAAAGATAAAACACATTACTGATATTATGTGAGAGAACTAATAAAGATAAAACATATTTACAAACCCGGCGTTAAAAGACAAGAAGTGAGCGTTTAGCAAAATTTTGCTCCACATCTCACCTCAATACCAGCGCTGCTTACGTTAGAGGTGAGCTGGTCGTACGTGCTCATGCACGATTTCCTCATAGGAATCAATGAGGGAGAGCCGGCTGAAAAAAAACCTAACACCTGCAAAAAAGCAGCGTTTAGCTCCTAACGCAGCTCCATTGATTCCTATGGGGAAAATAAAAAATTTTATTATTTTTTTTAATAATTTTTATTATATTAATATATATAAAACATATTACATATGACAAGCAAGATTCTGTACAGCAGGAAAAATTAACAGAAAAAGGAAACAAGCTAAAAAATTAGCATATACATCAAACATATGACCCTCTCTTATATTCTAGTTAAGCAGAGAAAGAAATAGAGAAAAAAAACAAAAAAAAAACACTAATATCTTCCTGGGCACACACACATGAAAAAAAAAAGAAAAGAAAAAAAGGGGTCCTTCTCTAACTCCCCCCCCCCCCCCCGTCTCCCATCTCGACCGATCTATAGACCTAATTTAACTTGATATTTATAATTTGTTCTATATAATATACAAAATCATTGCCCTGGGAGCAAACAAAAAGCTTCCAGATGTTACAGAACTTTTCCCCTGAAGATCGTAGGCTGCTTTAATTACTACATCTGATAGTAGTTTCCTTATTTCCGCTATAGAAGGAATTTTATCTATGATCCAGTATCTAAAAATGAGTGTTCTAATAATTGTTAATGCCACCACTAGGAAATTAATGTCTCTGTCCCACGAAAGATGGGATCTAAAGAAAAAGATAGATTCTTTTGTTAAGTAAATTTTCCTTTTAAGTATAGTAGAGAAAAAATATTCCAGTTTCTTCCAAAACTGGTTTAGTTTAGGGCAATTCCATATCAAGTGAATTAAATCTGGATCATCAGTGGCATTTAGAGCAACAATTAAGCACTTTCTTATTCCATTTTGCCACTCTACATGGAATTAAGTAGTCTCTATGTAATATTCTGAATTGAGTTTCTCTATGGTAAGATGAAGGGAGTAACTTTTGGGTGGTGATTAGACTTTTCAAGAGTATTTTTTCCAAGTTAGGGAAGTCAACCACTGTTGTCCAATAAGATACCAATTCCGTTATTGCTGAGTTTTCATCTAAAGACAGCAGGAGTTTATAAATAAAAGATAACAGACCTTTCCTAACCTTTGCAACATCAACCAGAGGGTGAGCTCTCCACAACTGAGGAGCCAGTTTACTCAACATAAAAATATAATCCTTAGCTTGTAGAAAATAGAACATGTGTTTCTTTTGTACTGCGGGAAATTTTTCTTGAAACTTATCAAATGTATACAGTTTATTTGTGGTATAATCATAAAAATCACTCACTACCAATGGTCTCTCTGGTGACCATTTCTTGAAGATATCATATGTATTACCTAAAGGAAAGTGAGGGTTGCCGATTATTGGCATCCATTTTGAGATATTTTGCCTCATTCCAATACTGATAGATAAGTTTCTCCATACTTTTATTATATCCCTATACAAAGGGTGTACCAAGAGACTCTTTCCTATCTCTCTGTTTGTGGCGCATAATACATAATTTAAAGATAGCGGAGAACAAACTTGGTTCTCTAAGGACTCAGAATATAGAAAGGACCTTGATAACCAATCAAGGGGGAAGCGTAGAATTGCCGCTTGGTTATAGCGCTCTAAGTTGGGTAAGGCCAGCCCCCCTTTACTATAGGGCTGATATAATTTAGTTAATTTCAACCTTGGTTTTCTCCCACTCCATAGGAACAACCTTAATGATTGGTTAAAACGACTCAAGTCGTTTCTATTTATTAAAAGAGGAAGCATCCTTAACGTATAGAGAATCTTAGGAATAATGAACATCTTAAAAAGAGAAATTTTTTCCTGACAGCGATACCGGGAGTGATGCCCAGGATTTTAATCTCTACTATCCTCTAATATTGTACCAAAGTTATCTTTATACCAATCTGTTGTGTTTGCCAAAAATTTTAAGCCCAGGTATTCCAGGGTTTTAGTTTCTATGAACTGATAAGTTTGTGAGCCCCCAGGGTTCTCTTTGAGCCACATAGTTTTTGATTTTGAAAATTTTGTTCTATATCCCGAGACCCCACCGTATTGTTCAAGCAGCCCTATAATTGCATCGATTTGCCTTTTTGGTTCGGCGACAAAAAACAGAATTTATGCTTACCTGATAAATTACTTTCTCCAACGGTGTGTCCGGTCCACGGCGTCATCCTTACTTGTGGGATATTCTCTTCCCCAACAGGAAATGGCAAAGAGTCCCAGCAAAGCTGGTCACATGATCCCTCCTAGGCTCTGCCCACCCCAGTCATTCGACCGACGGACAGGAGGAAATATATATAGGAGAAACCATATGATACCGTGGTGACTGTAGTTAGAGAAAATAATTCATCAGACCTGATTAAAAAACCAGGGCGGGCCGTGGACCGGACACACCGTTGGAGAAAGTAATTTATCAGGTAAGCATAAATTCTGTTTTCTCCAACATTGGTGTGTCAGGTCCACGGCGTCATCCTTACTTGTGGGAACCAATACCAAAGCTTTAGGACACGGATGAAGGGAGGGAGCAAATCAGGTCACCTAAACGGAAGGAACCACAGCTTGCAAAACCTTTCTCCCAAAAATAGCCTCCGAAGAAGCAAAAGTATCAAATTTGTAAAATTTGGCAAAAGTGTGCAGTGAAGACCAAGTCGCTGCCTTACATATCTGGTCAACAGAAGCCTCGTTCTTGAAGGCCCATGTGGAAGCCACAGCCCTAGTGGAGTGAGCTGTGATTCTTTCAGGAGGCTGCCGTCCGGCAGTCTCATAAGCCAATCGGATGATGCTTCTAAGCCAAAAGGAAAGAGAGGTAGAAGTCGCTTTTTGACCTCTCCTTTTACCAGAATAAACAACAAACAAGGAAGAAAACCAGGCTTAGTACGCAAAACCACCTTATCTGCATGGAACACCAGATAAGGAGGAGAACACTGTAGAGCAGATAACTCTGAAACTCTTCTAGCAGAAGAAATTGCAACCAAAAACAAAACTTTCCAAGATAGTAACTTAATATCTATGGAATGTAAGGGTTCAAACGGAACCCCTTGAAGAACTGAAAGAACTAGATTTAGACTCCAGGGAGGAGTCAAAGGTCTGTAAACAGGCTTGATCCTAACCAGAGCCTGAACAAATGCTTGAACATCTGGCACAGCTGCCAGTCTTTTGTGTAGTAAGACAGATAAAGCAGAGATCTGTCCCTTTAGGGAACTTGCAGATAATCCTTTCTCCAAACCTTCTTGAAGAAAGGAGAGAATCTTAGGAATTTTTATCTTATTCCATGAGAATCCCTTGGATTCACACCAACAGATATATTTTTTCCATATTTTATGGTAAATTTTTCTAGTTACAGGTTTTCTGGCCTGAACCAGAGTATCTATCACCGAATCTGAAAACCCACGCTTTGATAGAATCAAGCGTTCAATCTCCAAGCCGTCAGTTGGAGGGAGACCAGATTTGGGTGTTCGAATGGACCTTGAACAAGAAGGTCCTGTCTCAAAGGTAGCTTCCATGGTGGAGCCGATGACATATTCACCAGGTCTGCATACCAAGTCCTGCGCGGCCACGCAGGAGCTATCAAGATCACCGAGGCCCTCTCCTGATTGATCCTGGCTACCAGCCTGGGAATGAGAGGAAACGGTGGGAATACGTAAGCTAGGTTGAAAGTCCAAGGTGCTACTAGTGCATCTACTAGAGTCGCCTTGGGATCCCTGGATCTGGACCCGTAGCAAGGAACCTTGAAGTTCTGACGAGACGCCATCAGATCCATGTCTGGAATGCCCCATAATTGAGTTATTTGGGCAAAGATTTCCGGATGGAGTTCCCACTCCCCCGGATGAAATGTCTGACGACTCAGAAAATCCGCTTCCCAATTTTCCACTCCTGGGATGTGGATCGCAGACAAGTGGCAGGAGTGATCCTCCGCCCATTGAATTATTTTGGTCACTTCTTTCATCGCCAGGGAACTCTTTGTTCCCCCTTGATGATTGATATAAGCAACAGTCGTCATGTTGTCTGATTGGAACCTTAAGAATTTGGCCTTTGCTAGTTGAGGCCAAGCTTTGAGAGCATTGAATATCACTCTCAGTTCCAGAATGTTTATCGGGAGAAGAGACTCTTCCCGAGACCATAGACCCTGAGCTTTCAGGGATTCCCAGACCGCACCCCAGCCCACTAGACTGGCGTCGGTCGTGACAATGACCCACTCTGGCCTGCGGAAGCTCATTCCCTGGGACAGATGGTCCAGGGTCAGCCACCAACGGAGTGAATCTCTGGTCTTTTGATCTACTTGAATCATTGGAGACAAGTCTGTATAATCCCCATTCCACTGTTTGAGCATGCACAGCTGTAATGGTCTTAGATGAATTCGTGCAAAAGGAACTATGTCCATTGTTGCAACCATCAATCCTATTACTTCCATGCACTGCGCTATGGAAGGACGAGGAACAGAATGAAGCACTTGACAAGAGCTTAGAAGTTTTGATTTTCTGACCTCTGTCAGAAAAATCCTCATTTCTAAGGAATCTATTATTGTTCCCAAGAAGGGAACTCTTGTTGACGGGGACAGAGAACTCTTTTCTTTGTTCACCTTCCATCCGTGAGATGTGAGAAAGGCTAGAACGATGTCCGTATGAGCCTTTGCCTTTGACAGAGACGACGCTTGTATTAGAATGTCGTCCAAGTAAGGTACTACTGCAATGCCCCTTGGTCTTAGAACCGCTAGAAGGGACCCTAGCACCTTTGTGAAAATCCTTGGAGCAGTGGCTAATCCGAATGGAAGAGCCACAAACTGGTAATGTTTGTCCAGAAAAGCGAACCTTAGGAACTGATGATGTTCCTTGTGGATAGGGATATGTAGGTATGCATCCTTTAGATCCACGGTAGTCATAAATTGATTTTCCTGGATGGTGGGTAGAATCGTTCGAATAGTTTCCATCTTGAACGATGGTACCCTGAGAAATTTGTTTAGGATCTTCAAATCCAAAATTGGTCTGAACGTTCCCTCTTTTTTGGGAACTACGAACAGATTGGAATAAAATCCCATTCCTTGTTCCTTTATTGGAACTGGGTGTATCACTCCCAACTTTAACAGGTCTTCTACACAATGTAAGAATGCCTGTCTCTTTATTTGGTTTGAGGATAAGAGAGACTTGTGGAACCTTCCCCTTGGGGGTAGTTCCTTGAATTCCAGGAGATAACCTTGAGAAACTATTTCTAGCGCCCAAGGATCCTGAACATCTCTTGCCCAAGCCTGAGCAAAGAGAGAGAGTCTGCCCCCCACCAGATCCGGTTCCGGATCGGGGGCTACTCCTTCATGCTGTCTTGTTAGCAGTGGCAGGTTTCTTGGCCTGCTTACCTTTGTTCCAGCCTTGCATTGGTTTCCAGGCTGGTTTGGGTTGTGAGGCATTACCCTCTTGTTTAGAGGATGCAGAATTAGAGGCTGGTCCATTTCTGCGAAAGGGACGAAAATTAGGCTTATTTTTAGCCTTAAAAGATCTATCCTGTGGAAGGGCATGGCCCTTTCCCCCACTGATGTCTGAAATAATCTCTTTCAAATCAGGTCCAAATAAAGTTTTACCTTTGAAAGGAATGTTAAGTAATTTTGTCTTGGATGACACATCCGCTGACCAAGACTTTAGCCAAAGCGCTCTGCGCGCCACAATAGCAAACCCTGAATTTTTCGCCGCTAATTTTGCTAATTGCAAAGCGGCATCTAAAATAAAAGAGTTAGCCAATTTAAGTGCGTGAACTCTGTCCATAACCTCCTCATATGGAGTTTCTCTACTGAGCGACTTTTCTAGTTCCTCGAACCAGAACCACGCTGCCGTAGTGACAGGAACAATGCATGAAATTGGTTGTAGAAGGTAGCCTTGCTGTACAAAAATCTTTTTAAGCAAACCTTCCAATTTTTTATCCATAGGATCTTTGAAAGCACAACTATCTTCGATAGGAATAGTAGTGCGTTTGTTTAGAGTAGAAACTGCCCCCTCGACCTTGGGGACTGTCTGCCATAAGTCCTTTCTGGGGTCGACCATAGGAAATAATTTCTTAAATATAGGGGGAGGAACAAAAGGTATGCCGGGCTTTTCCCACTCTTTATTTACTATGTCCGCCACCCGCTTGGGTATAGGAAAAGCGTCGGGGGGCACCGGAACCTCTAGGAACCTGTCCATCTTGCATAATTTCTCTGGAATGACCAAATTGTCACAATCATCCAGAGTAGATAACACATCCTTAAGCAGTGCGCGGAGATGTTCTAATTTAAATTTAAATGTCACAACATCAGGTTCAGCTTGATGAGAAATTTTTCCTGAATCTGAAATTTCTCCCTCAGACAAACCTCCCTCATGGCCCCTTCAGATTGGTGTGAGGGTATGACAGAACAATTATCATCAGCGTCCTCTTGCTCTTCAGTGTTTAAAACAGAGCAATTGCGCTTTCTCTGATAAGTAGGCATTTTGGATAAAAGATTTGCTATGGAGTTATCCATTACAGCCGTTAATTGTTGCATGGTAATAAGTATTGGCGCACTAGATGTACTAGGGGCCTCCTGCATGGGCAAAACTGGTGTAGACACAGTAGGAGATGATGTAGTATCATGTTTACTCCCCTCATTTGAGGAATCATCTTGGGCAATATCATTATTTGTGGCCGTACTGTCCTTACTTTGTTTGGACGCTATGGCACAATTATCACATAAATTTAAATGGGGAGACACATTGGCTTTCATACATATAGAACATAGCTTATCTGAAGGTATAGACATGTTAAACAGGCTTAAACTTGTCAACAATGCACAAAAAACGTTTTAAAATAAAACCGTTACTGTCACTTTAAATTTCAAACAGAAAACACTTTATTACTGAATATGTGAAAAAGTATGAAGGAATTGTTCAAAAATTACCAAATTTTCACCACAGTGTCTTAAAGCCTTACAAGTATTGCACACCAAATTTCAGAGCTTTAACCCTTAAAATAACGGAACCGGAGCCGTTTTTCACTTTAACCCCTATACAGTCCCAGATACAGTCTTTGCTAAGACCCAGCCAAGCCCTGAGGGGAATACGATACCAAATGACGCCTTCTAAAAGCTTTTTCAGAGATTCTTAGATCCACACACATGCATCTGCATGCCCTGTTCTCAAAAAACAACTGCGCATTAATGGCGCGAAAATGAGGCTCAGTCTATGACTAGAAAGGCCCCCTGACTGAAAAAGGTGTTCAATACAGTGCCTGCCGTTTTATAAACGTTCCCCAAGATTATAAATGTCAATTGTTAGCCTAAATTTGAATAATATGCACAAATAAAGCAATCGATTTAGCCCATAAAAATGTCTACCAGTTTTTTAGCCCATAATAAGCCCTTTATTCTGTTTGTTTTTGACTAAGAAAATGGCTTACCGGTCCCCATGAGGGGAAATGACAGCCTTCCAGCATTACACAGTCTTGTTAGAAATATGGCTAGTCATACCTTAAGCAGAAAAGTCTGCTAACTGTTTCCCCCAACTGAAGTTACTTCATCTCAACAGTCCTATGTGGAAACAGCAACCGATTTTAGTTACTGTCTGCTAAAATCATCTTCCTCTTACAAACAGAAATCTTCATCCTTTTCTGTTTCAGAGTAAATAGTACATA
This sequence comes from Bombina bombina, assembly GCF_027579735.1. Taxonomy (NCBI): domain Eukaryota; kingdom Metazoa; phylum Chordata; class Amphibia; order Anura; family Bombinatoridae; genus Bombina; species Bombina bombina. The sequence continues at coordinate 555,980,540 of NC_069505.1, forward strand.
CCAGCACTATTTTAAAATAATAAACACTTGATAGAAGAATAAAAACTACATTTAAACACCAAAAAAACTCTTAGCCATCTCCGTGGAGATGTTGCCTGTACAACGGCAAAGAGAATGACTGGGGTGGGCGGGGAGCCTAGGAGGGATCATGTGACCAGCTTTGCTGGGACTCTTTGCCATTTCCTGTTGGGGAAGAGAATATCCCACAAGTAAGGATGACGCCGTGGACCGGACACACCAATGTTGGAGAAAGCAGAAGATCGTCCGCAAATAAAGCAGTTTTAAGTATTGTTTGTCCTATATTGATTCCAACCAATAAATCTCTCAGTTTAATAGCCAGGGGTTCCATTATGAGATCAAACAGTAATGGTGACATCGGGCATCCCTGACGGGTAACTCTTGTCAGCATGAGGGAATCTGACATAGAGTCATTGATCAAAATGGAAGCCTTAACGTTTGAATAGATCTTAATAATGAAATCCTTAAAGTAACCCTTGAATCCGAATTTCTCCAAAACTTGGATCAAAAAGGGCCACTCCAAAGATAGCAGGAAGGCCTCCGGCAGGGCAGAGCGATCACCCCCGTATTGACATATTACCTGTAGTATTTTTCTTATGTTCATCTCTAATGCTCTTCCCATGATAAACCCCGACTGGTCTTGGTGCACGATTGCCAGCAGTAAGGGTTTCAACCTATCCGCAATTATTTTCATCAGGATTTTATAATCTAGACCTAATAACGAAATAGGTCTATACGAAGTCATATCTGCTGGATCTTTATTGGCCTTTGGAATTAAAATTATATTAGCCCTTTTAAAATTTTCAGAGATCTTACATTCTGCTCCAAAGTATTCGTTATATAAATCGGACAGTACTGGCCCTATCTCCATTCGCAGCATTTGGTAGAACTCAATAGGCAAACAATCCGGGCCTGGAGCTTTCCCCCTAGCCATTGAACCAATAATTTTATAAATCTCATTCTCTGTTACTGCCTGGTTTAAAGCATCACAGTGTTCTGCTGAAATTGTGGGAAAGCAAATCCCATCTAGAAACTTTTTGATGGTGTCTGAATCCGGACGTTGAGATGAATAAAGATCAGAATAAAAAGCATGAAATAATTGTGAAATCTGCTCTTGTTCTGTAAATAGTTGGTCCTTTACCTTTATTGCTGCTATTGGTCTCTTCCTAGACTGTCTTTTAAACATTGAGGCCATAAATTTACCTACTTTGTTACCAAATTTTGCAAATCTGGCACTGTTTTTATATAGGAGTACCTGTGCTTCTCCCAAGAGAAATGCCTCTCTTTCTTTCTTGGCCTGAAAATAGTTATCAGTGTTTAACTTACAGGGTCTTTCCAAAAATGTAATATATGACTCCCTCACTTTGTCTGAAAGAACCTTATCTTTTCTCGCCTTCTCCTTTTTTATTTTCGCCACATAGCTAGATATTTCCCCTTTTAAATAAGCTTTCGCTGTTTCCCAAAAAAGCTGAATATTATCCCTGCAATGGCTATTAAAGGTTTTATAATCTTCCCATGTTTTAGTTAAGAAGTCTCTAAAACCAATAGAATCCCGCAGATAGACAGGGAAAAAGAAAGAATTATATAGAAATTTCCTTTACGTTGTAATAGCCAAAATAACCGGAGCATGGTCCGACAAACTAAAATCCCCAATAGTACATTTCTCAATCTTTGGAACCAAAAGATCTGAGATAAGAAAAAGATCCAACCTTGAAAGCGTATTATGGGACTTGGAACAGCATGTGTATTCTAGACTATTGGGGTTTAACAACCTCCATATGTCTACTAGTTTTAGTGAATTATAGAGTAATTTGAATTTTTTTTTTTTTAAATTTCAATTGTGTAGACTTAAATTTAACTTTAGTATTACCACTTCCCACTTTCCTTCTATCCAAGTGGAAATTTGGAGTAACATTAAAATCCCCTGTCATCAGGATTTTAACTTTCGGAAATTTAAACATTTTCTTTACCAATAGATTCCAAAACCCTTCATTAAGGGTATTTGGGCCATAAATGTTCACTAACAAATATTCTTCATTATGAATAGAGAGTCTAATAATTACGTATCTTCCCTCTTTATCTATAAATGTATTTAAGATTTTATATTCTAATCTTGTGTGGAAGAGAACCATCACCCCTCTGGAAGATTTTGTATAAGATGAAAAAAAAGTTTCTCCCAACCATCGAGCTTTAATCTTTCTATGTTCTGTATCTGATAAGTGGGTTTGCTGTAGGCAACCTATATCAAAATCCCTTTTTCCTAGGAGGTTCATGACTGCCTTTCTTTTTATTAGGGAGTGAATCCCCCCTATGTTCCAGGTTAAAATTTTAACCATTCAACCTAGAAAAGGGAAATGAACAAAGAATCGGACCTTATGGGGTGAGAGGGAGGGGAAGGGAACGAAAGGAGAAAAGAGGCGAGGGAGAAGAAGAAGAGAAAGAAGAAGAGAAAGAAGAAAAAAAAAAATTCATATAACTTAACAAAACATTTACACCACCTTAATTCAACATCTATATCTGTTTTAGCACTACTTGTGTTTAACAAGTCTGATGAATGCCTTGAAAATATGTGACAAATCTATACATTTTACATACACCCCTATGCTTAAAACTAGGATTTTTGGTAGTTTGTGCTCTAATAACTTGTTTTCAGTCTTATAAAAGTTTATATACATTAATATCGTCAATTCTTAAAGGTTTTTAGACGGTTAAGTTCACTTATATTTATCCCCTGTAACCATATTTCCTTTTTCTTTTTTTTTACAAACCCTGTGTTTTTCAGGTGTCTAGTGAAACTTATATTATTACGTACCAATTTTACAAAAATAGTGTGCATCAATAAAATACCTACTAACACTATAGCTGCTGGTGTACAAAGAGAGAGAAAAAAAACAAAAAAACATAACTTAACAAAACATTTACACCACCTTAATTCAACATCTATATCTGTTTTAACACTACTTGTGTTTAACAAGAGTATGATGAATGCCTTGAAAATATGTGACAAATCTATACATTTTACATACACCCCTATGCTTAAGACTAGGATTTTTAGTAGTTTGTGCTCTAATAACATGTTTTCAATCTTATAAAAGTTTATATACATTAATATTGTCAATTCTTAAAGGTTTTTAGAAACTTAAGTTCACTTATATTTATCCCCTGTAACCATATTTCATTTTTTCCCCTTTTTTTTTTACAAACCCTGTGTTTTTCAGGTGTCTAGTGAAAATTATATTATTACGTACTAATTTTACAAAAATAGTGTCCATCAATTAAATACCTACTAACACTATAGCTGCTGGTGTACAAAGAGAGAGAGAGAAAAAGAAGAAAAAAAAAAACCACCCACCCCACAACAGATTCGTTGTGTAAGGGGACAGAAAAAAAAAAATCCTTTTCCTTCTCCCCCTCTTTTCTCTCCTCTCTCTCCTTTAACAGGTTGGCTATACCCATGTTTATCGACTACACCCAGCATTATCAAACTGATCCAATGTCTGATAAGTAGTAAAATACCACTCATCAGATCATTATATGTAAGTGGATGATACATTCTCAAAATTTTAACCAACTTGTATTTTCACAGCTTTCTCTAAGGAGAGAAAAAAAACAACAAAAAAACCACCCCATAACAGATTTCGCTGTATAAGGGGAAAAATAAATAAATAAATATATGTTTGACCCGGGAAGGCAAAAACAAGAACCTGTAAAAGGAAAAAAAAACAATTGTACATAAACATAAATACACATAACCAGAGTATCAAATGGAAGGAAAACTCTCATTCAGTTCTCTCCCTATTTTTCTTCATTTTCCAAGAAAGACTGAGCTGATTCAGGAGAGTCAAAGAAAAAAAAGTCTGTGCCTGATTTTATCTTAAGTCTAGCTGGATACAGCAAGGAAAAAAAATCTATTTTTAGCCACTAAACGGGAGCATATAGGTGAAAATTGCTTCCTTTTCATTGAGGTCTCAATAGAAAAGTCTTGGAAGAGCAGGATCTTTGTTCCTTGGTATTGTAAAGGTTGGTGTTTCCTGTAGGCTCTCAAAATTTCATTTTTCCCTTGGAAATTTAGAAACTTCGCTATGACTGGCCTCAGTCTCCTAACATTTGAAGTTGGTGGGACCCTCTCTCTTCCCATCCTGTGTACTCTCTCAGTTATGAAGATGTTCTCCCCAGTATTTAAGCCAAGCATCTCTGGGATAGAGTGTTCCACAAATTTCTTTAATTCCTGGACAGACAAGGATTCCGGAATGCCGATTAGGCGTAGATTATTTCGCCTTGTCCTGTTTTCTAGGTCGTCAATTTTGGTAAGCAAGGATAGATTTTGCTTTGTCAGGGTTTCCATCTGTAGTTGTATTATATTTTGAGCATCCTCACAGTTTGATATCCTTTGTTCTGCTTCGTTTATTCTTTCTGCATGATTCTTCAATTCCTCTAGAATTGTGCCCAATCTTGTATTGATTTCTTCCAATTTTGGGCCAATTAAAGCAGAGACTAAAGTTGCAATTTCTCCTGCATATGAGGTATCCGGAATCCTGTCTTCTCTTAAGGATTTATTCGGGGAGCTGATTATAGTAGCAGATTTATTAGCTTTTTTCTCTGCTTGTTTCAACTTTGGTGACATTTTTGGTTGGGTGAGGTATTTATCCATATAACTTAAAAATAGATACTATCTCACTGCTAGTTTTCTTACACTTGCTATGTACTCAAGTGTGCAAAACTCTCGGTAAGTAACAGCCCCCCTGTAGGAAGTTTTATAGTTGCAGATAAATAAAAAAAGGTACCAAATTAGGGTGGGGGACCTTGGGTGTTTATTCATTTTTCCAATACTTCCCCAGACTGTTAAATACCCCAAGCAGGGATAGAAAAAGAAAACACCCAGAGAGAAAAAAAAAAGGGGGCCAGTTGAGCCCAATTTGAAAAACAAAAACAAAGTTTCCAGCTCAACAGTCCTCAATATAAGGGGAGGATAAAACCAGAGAGGGGGTGAGAAAAATAACTTTCTCCAAGACTCAGAGAGGAAAAAATAAGTAAACAGTTCCTACCTCCCTTTCTTTCACTTCTCCCTTCCTCTGGCTCCTCACTTCCAATTTCGTTAGGTCTTTGTCAGGGTCTTGCCCTTTTGCCTCTTTTTTTAGAAAAAAGGGGGGTTGAAGATGCTGCGCCTTACGGATGTTCTATTTCCCCTCCTAGAACACCAACATAAAGGCCCCAGCATTGGTCAGCAGACAGGAATCCTGGCCACAAGACCCTTCTTGTAATGCTGTGTAGGGCAACTTGCGTGGTCACCCACGGCACAGCCTCTCTCCCACGGCACTCCCGAAGGTTAGCCCCAGTGCAGCCGCCACTCCACCACACTGTTCTCTGGCACCTCTCCGACGAGTCTCCGCAGTGATCTCAGGAATCACAGAGTCGGCATCGGACACGGCTTTTTCCACCGCTAGCAGGTCCGTACCTGCGTCTGTGGTTGCGCTGTGCTCCGTTGCGTGCTGACGTACCAGCGTCACCCCCCCCCCCGGATTTCGGGGAAAATACATTTATGTCTACACCTAACACCCTAACATGAACCCCGAGTCTGAACACCCCTAATCTTACACTTATTAACCCCTTATCTGCCGCCCCCAACATTGCCGCCACTATTTTAAATTTATTAACCCCTAAACCTAAGTCTAACCCTAACCCTAACTTAAATATAATTTAAATAAATCTAAATAAAAATAACTATCATTAACTAAATTATTCCTATTTAAAACTAAATACTTACCTATAAAATAAACCCTAAGCTAGCTACAATATAACTAATAGTTACATTGTAGCTAGCTTAGGGTTTATTTTGATTTTACAGGCAAGTTTGTATTTATTTTAACTAGGTAGAATAGTTATTAAATAGTTATTAACTATTTAATAACTACCTAGTTAAAATAAAGACAAATTTACCTGTAAAATAAAACCTAACCTAAGTTACACTAACACTACACTAATTAAATTAATTCCCTAAATTAAATAAAATTAGCTAAAGTACAAAAAAAAAACAAACACTAAATTACAGAAAATAAACAAAATTACAAGATTTTTAAACTAATTACACCTAATCTAATCCCCCTAACAAAAGCCCTACCTACACTAAATTACAAATAGCCCATATAAGGGCCTTTTGCGAGGCATTGCCCCAAAGTAATCAGCTCTTTTACCTGTAAAAAAAACAAAACAAAAAAAAAACAAAGTACAAATCCGCCCCCAACATTAAAAACCACCACCCACACAACCAACCCAACTCTAAAACCCACCCAATACCCCCTTAAAAAACCTAACTCTAACCCCCTTGAAGATCACCTTACCGGGAGAAGTCTTCACCCAACCGGGCCTAAGTCCTCAACGAAGCCGGGAGAAGTCTTTATCCAAGCCGGGCGAAGTGGTCCTCCAGACGGGCAGAAGTCTTCATCCAGACGGCATCTTCTATCTTTATCCATCCGGCACGGAGCGGGTCCATCTTCAAGACATCTGGCGCGGAGCATCCTCTTCCAAAGAAGTCTTCTTACTAAATGACGGTTCCTTTAAATGACGTCATCCAAGATGGTGTCCCTTCAATTCCGATTGGCTGATAGCATTCTATCAGCTAATCGGAATTAAGGTAGAAAAAAAATCCTATTGGCTGATGCAATCAGCCAATAGGATTGAGCTGGCATTCTATTGGCTGATTGGAACAGCCAATAGAATGCCAGCTCAATCCTATTGGCTAATTGGATTTTTTCTACCTTAATTCCGATTGGCTGATAGAATTCTATCAGCCAATTGGAATTGAAGGGACACCATCTTGGATGACGTCACTTAAAGGAACCATCATTTAGTAAGAAGACTTCGTTGGAAGAGGATGCTCCACGCCGGATGTCTTGAAGACGGACCCGCTCCGTGCAGGATGGATGAAGATAGAAGATGCCGTCTGGATGAAGACTTCTGCCCGTCTGGAGGACCACTTCGGCCGGCTTGGATGAAGACTTCGGCCCAGTTGGGTGAAGACTTCTCCCGGTAAGGTGATCTTCAAGGGGTTAGTGTTAGTTTTTTTTTAAGGGGGTATTGGGTGGTGGGTTTTAATGTTGGGGGGATTGTACTTTTTTTACAGGTAAAAGAGCTGATTACTTTGGGGCAATGCCCCGCAAAAGGCCCTTTTAAGGGCTATTTGTAATTTAGTGTAGGGTAGGGCTTTTTTTTTTATTTTGGGGGGGCTTTGATTAGGTGTAATTAGTTTAAAAATCTTGTAATTTGTTTATTATTTTCTGTAATTTAGTATTTGTTTTTTTGTACTTTAGATAATTTTATTTAATAGTATTTAATTGTATTTAATTTAGGGAATTAATTTAATTATAGTGTAAATTTGTCTTTATTTTAACTAGGTAGTTATTAAATATTTAATAACTATTCTACCTAGTTAAAATAAATACAAACTTGCCTGTAAAATAAAAATAAACCCTAAGCTAGCTACAATGTAACTATTAGTTATATTGTAGCTAGCTTAGGGTTTATTTTATAGGTATTTAGTTTTAAATAGGAATAATTTAGTTAATTATAGTATTTTTTATTTAGATTTCTTTTAATTATATTTAAGTTAGGGGGGTTAGGGTTAGACTTAGATTTAGGGGTAACAACTTTAATATAGTGGCGGTGAAGTTGGGGGCGGTAGATTAGGGGTTAATAAATGTAGGTAGGTGTCGGCGATGTTCAGCAGATTAGGGGTTAAAAATTTTATTTTAGTGTTTGCGATGTGGGGGGCCTCGGTTTAGGGGTTAATAGGTAGTTTATGGGTGTTGGTGTACTTTTTAGCACTTTAGTTAAGAGTTTTATTTGACGGCTTTGTAGTGTAAAACTCTTAACTACTGACTTTAAAAATGCGGTACCAGTCTTGACAGGAGAGGGTCTACCGCTCACTTTTTGTCAGACTCGTAATACCGGTGTTATGCAAGTCCCATTTAAAAAAATTGGATATGCAATTGACGTAAGTGGATTTGCAGTATTTCCAAGTCTGGCCAAAAAAGTGAGCGGTACACCTGTACCTGCAAGACTCGTAATAGCAGCGGGCGTTAAAAAGCAGTGTTAGGACCGGCCAACGCTGCTTTTTAAGCCTAACGCACAACTCGTAATCTAGCAGTTAGTTAATTATAGGAATTTTATTTAGATTTATTTTAATTATATTTAAGTTAGGGGGTGTTAGGTTTAGGGGTTAATAACTTTAATATGGTGGCGGTGACGTTGGGGGCGGCAGATTAGGGGTTAATAAATGTAGGTAGGTGGCGGCGATGTTAGGGCCCGACAGATTAGGGTTTAATAATATTTAACTGTTTGCAAGGCGGGAGTGCGGCGGTTTAGGGGTTAATATGTTTATTATAGTGGCAGCGACGTTGGGGCGGCAGATTAGGGGTTAATAAGGGTAGGTGGCGGCAACATTGGGGGTGGCAGAGTAGGGGTTAATAAATATAATGTAGGGTTCGGTGATGTTGGGGCAGCAGATTAGGGGTTAATAATTATAATGTAGGTGTCGGCGATGTCGGGGGCGGCATATTAGGGGTTAATAAGTGTAAGATTAGGGGTGTTTAGACTCGGGGTTCATGTTAGGTGTAGACATAAATTTTATTTCCCCATAGGAATCAATGGGGCTGCGTTACTGAGTTTTACGCTGCTTTTTGGCAGGTGTTAGACTTTTTTCAGCCGGCTCTCCCCGTTGATCCCTATGGGGAAATCGTGCACGAGCACGTTACACCAGCTCACCGCTAACGTAAGCAGTGCTGGTATTAGAGTGCGGTAATGAGCAAAATTTTGATCAACGCTCACTTCTTGTCTTTTAACTCTGGGTTTGTAAAAACTCGTAATACCAGCGCTGCAGGTAAGTGAGCGGTGAGCATAAACAGCTTGTTAGCACCGCATAGCCTCTAACGCAAAACTCGTAATCTGGGCCATTATTACTGATATTATGTGAGAGAACTAATAAAAAGACAAAACTCATTCAGCTAGATTACGAGTTTTGCATTATGAGTGAAAAAGCATTGTTATGCTTCATAATGCTGCTTTTTCCCTTACGCCGCTATTACAAGTCTTGTCGGTATAGGTGTACCGTACACCTTTTTGGCCGTCACGCAACGTCAGTACCGCACTTAAAAAAACCCCATAATTTATGTAAGAATTTACAAGATAAATTCATTTCTTTCATATTAGCAAGAGTCCATGAGCTAGTGACGTATGGGATATACAATCCTACCAGGAGGGGCAAAGTTTCCCAAACCTCAAAATGCCTATAAATACACCCCTCACCACACCCACAATTCAGTTTAACGAATAGCCAAGTAGTGGGGTGATAAAGAAAGGAGTAAAAAGCATCAAAGGAATTTGGAAATAATTGTGCTTTATACAAAAAAATCATAACCACCATAAAAAGGGTGGGCCTCATGGACTCTTGCCAATGTCAATATGAAAGAAAGAAATTTATCTTGTAATTTCTTACATAAAATATAATTTATGCTTACCTGATAAATTCATTTCTCTTGTAGTGTAGTCAGTCCACGGGTCATCCATTACTTATGGGATTATATCTCTCCCTAACAGGAAGTGCAAGAGGATCACCCAAGCAGAGCTGCTACATAGCTCCTCCCCTCGACGTCATATCCAGTCATTCGACCGAAACCATACGAGAAAGGAGAAACTATAGGGTGCAGTGGTGACTGGAGTTTAATTAAAATTTAGACCTGCCGTAAAAAACAGGGCGGGCCGTGGACTGACTACACTACAAGAGAAATTAATTTATCAGGTAAGCATAAATTATATTTTCTCTTGTTAAGTGTAGTCAGTCCACGGGTCATCCATTACTTATGGGATACCAATACCAAAGCTAAAAGTACACGGATGACGGGAGGGACAAGGCAGGATCTTTACACGGAAGGAACCACTGCCTGTAGAACCTTTCTCCCAAAAACAGCCTCCGAAGAAGCAAAAGTGTCAAATTTGTAAAATTTTGAAAAGGTGTGAAGTGAAGACCAAGTTGCAGCCTTGCAAATCTGTTCAACAGAGGCCTCATTCTTAAAGGCCCAGGTGGAAGCCACAGCTCTAGTAGAATGAGCTGTAATCCTTTCAGGAGGCTGCTGTCCAGCAGTCTCATAGGCCAAACGTATTATGCTACGAAGCCAAAAAGAGAGAGAGGTAGCCGAAGCCTTTTGACCTCTCCTCTGACCAGAGTAAACGACAAACAGGGAAGAAGTTTGACGAAAATCTTTAGTTGCCTGCAGATAAAACTTCAGGGCACGGACGACGTCCAGATTGTGCAAAAGTTGTTCCTTCTTTGAAGAAGGGTTAGGGCACAATGATGGAACAACAATCTCTTGATTGATATTCCTGTTAGTGACTACCTTAGGTAAGAACCCAGGTTTAGTACGCAGAACTACCTTGTCTGAATGAAAAATCAGATAAGGGGAGTCACAATGTAAGGCAGATAACTCAGAGACTCTTCGAGCCGAGGAAATAGCCATCAAAAACAGAACTTTCCAAGATAACAGCTTGATATCGACGGAATGAAGGGGTTCAAACGGAACGCCTTGCAGAACATTAAGAACTAAGTTTAAGCTCCACGGCGGAGCAACAGTCTTAAACACAGGCTTAATCCTAGTCAAAGCTTGACAAAAAGCCTGAACGTCTGGAACGTCTGCCAGACGTTTGCGCAGAAGAATAGACAGAGCTGAAATCTGTCCCTTTAACGAACTAGCAGATAAACCCTTTTCTAAACCCTCTTGTAGAAAAGACAATATCCTAGGAATCCTAACCTTACTCCATGAGTAACTCTTGGATTCGCACCAATATAAATATTTACGCCATATTTTATGGTAAATTTTCCTGGTAACAGGTTTCCTAGCCTGTATTAAGGTATCAATAACTGACTCCGAGAATCCACGCTTTGATAGAATCAAGCGTTCAATCTCCATGCAGTCAGCCTCAGAGAAATTAGATTTGGATGTTTGAAAGGACCCTGCATCAGAAGGTCCTGTCTCAGAGGCAGAGACCATGGTGGACAGGACGACATGTCCACTAGATCTGCATACCAGGTCCTGCGTGGCCACGCAGGCGCTATTAGAATCACCGATACTCTCTCCTGTTTGATCCTGGCAATCAACCGAGGAAGCATCGGGAATGGTGGAAACACATAAGCCATGTTGAAGACCCAAGGTGCTGTCAGAGCATCTATCAGCACCGCTCCCGGGTCCCTTGACCTGGATCCGTAACAAGGAAGCTTGGCGTTCTGGCGAGACGCCATGAGATCCAGATCTGGTTTGCCCCAACGATGAATCAGTTGGGCAAAGACCTCCGGATGAAGTTCCCACTCCCCCGGATGAAAGGTCTGGCGACTTAGAAAATCCGCCTCCCAGTTCTCCACGCCTGGGATGTGGATCGCTGACAGGTGGCAAGAGTGAGACTCTGCCCAGCGAATAATCTTTGAGACTTCCAACATCGCTAGGGAACTCCTGGTTCCTCCTTGATGGTTGATGTAAGCCACAGTCGTGATGTTGTCCGACTGAAATCTGATGAACCTCAGAGTTGCTAACTGAGGCCAAGCCAGAAGAGCATTGAAAATTGCTCTTAACTCCAGAATGTTTATTGGAAGGAGTCTCTCCTCCTGAGTCCATGAACCCTGAGCCTTCAGGGAATTCCAGACTGCGCCCCAACCTAGAAGGCTGGCGTCTGTAGTTACAACCGTCCAATCTGGCCTGTGGAAGGTCATCCCCTTGGACAGATGTGGCCGAAAAAGCCACCATTGAAGAGAATCTCTGGTCTCTTGATCCAGATTTAGCAGAGGGGACAAATCTGAGTAATCCCCATTCCACTGACTTAGCATGCACAATTGCAGCGGTCTGAGATGCAGGCGCGCAAATGGTACTATGTCCATTGCCGCAACCATTAAGCCGATTACCTCCATGCACTGAGCCACTGATGGGTGTGGAATGGAATGAAGGACACGGCAAGCATTTAGAAGTTTTGATAACCTGGCCTCCGTCAGGTAAATTTTCATCTCTACAGAATCTATAAGAGTCCCTAGGAAGGGAACTCTTGTAAGTGGCAATAGAGAACTCTTTTCCACGTTCACCTTCCACCCATGCGACCTCAGAAATGCCAGAACTATCTCTGTATGAGACTTGGCAGTTTGAAAGCTTGACGCTTGTATCAGAATGTCGTCTAGGTACGGAGCCACCGCTATGCCTCGCGGTCTTAGTACCGCCAGAAGTGCGCCCAGAACCTTTGTAAAGATTCTTGGAGCCGTAGCTAACCCGAAGGGAAGAGCTACAAACTGGTAATGCCTGTCTAGGAAGGCAAATCTTAGATACCGGTAATGCTCCTTGTGAATCGGTATGTGAAGGTAGGCATCCTTTAAATCCACTGTGGTCATGTACTGACCCTCTTGGATCATGGGTAGGATGGTTCGAATAGTTTCCATTTTGAATGATGGAACTCTTAGGAATTTGTTTAGGATCTTTAAGTCCAAGATTGGTCTGAAGGTTCCCTCTTTCTTGGGAACCACAAATAGATTTGAATAGAATCCTTGCCCGTGTTCCGACCGCGGAACTGGGTGGATCACCCCCATTAGTAAGAGGTCTTGTACACAGCGTAGAAACGCCTCTTTCTTTATTTGGTTTGCTGATAACCTTGAAAGATGAAATCTCCCTTGTGGAGGAGAAGCTTTGAAGTCCAGAAGATATCCCTGAGATATGATCTCCAACGCCCAGGGATCCTGGACATCTCTTGCCCAAGCCTGGGCAAAGAGAGAAAGTCTGCCCCCCACTAGATCCGTTTCCGGATAGGGGGCCCTCACTTCATGCTGTCTTAGGGGCAGCAGCAGGTTTTCTGGCCTGCTTGCCCTTGTTCCAGGACTGGTTAGCTTTCCAGCCCTGTCTGTAGCGAGCAACAGCTCCTTCCTGTCTTGGAGCGGAGGAAGTTGATGCTGCTCCTGCCTTGAGGTTACGAAAGGCACGAAAATTAGACTGTTTAGCCTTTGGTTTGGCCCTGTCTTGAGGCAGAGCATGGCCCTTACCTCCAGTAATGTCAGCGATAATTTCTTTCAAGCCGGGCCCGAATAAGGTCTGCCCTTTGAAAGGAATATTAAGCAATTTAGATTTAGAAGTCACATCAGCTGACCAGGATTTAAGCCACAGCGCTCTGCGCGCTTGAATGGCGAATCCAGAGTTCTTAGCCGTAAGTTTGGTTAAGTGTACGACGGCATCAGAAACAAATGAGTTAGCTAGCTTAAGGGCTTTAAGCTTGTTCATAATTTCATCCAATGGAGCTGTGCGAATGGTCTCTTCCAGAGACTCAAACCAGAATGCCGCCGCAGCAGTGACAGGCGCTATGCATGCAAGGGGTTGTAATATAAAACCTTGTTGAACAAACATTTTCTTAAGGTAACCCTCTAACTTTTTATCCATTGGATCTGAAAAAGCACAGCTATCCTCCACCGGGATAGTGGTGCGCTTAGCCAAAGTAGAAACTGCTCCCTCCACCTTAGGGACCGTCTGCCATAAGTCCCGTGTGGTGGCGTCTATTGGAAACATTTTTCTAAATATAGGAGGGGGTGAAAAGGGCACACCGGGCCTATCCCACTCCTTGTTAACAATTTCTGTAAGCCTTTTAGGTATAGGAAAAACGTCAGTACACACCGGTACCGCAAAATATTTATCCAGCCTACATACATTCTCTGGAATTGCAACCGTGTTACAATCATTCAGAGCCGCTAATACCTCCCCTAGCAATACGCGGAGGTTCTCAAGCTTAAATTTAAAGTTTGAAATCTCTGAATCCAGTTTACCTGGATCAGACCCGTCACCCACAGAATGAAGCTCTCCGTCCTCATGTTCTGCAAATTGTGACACAGTATCAGACATGGCTCTACCATTATCAGCGCGCTCTGTTCTTACTCCAGAGTGATCGCGCTTACCTCTTAATTCTGGCAATTTAGATAGTACTTCTGTCATAACAGTAGCCATGTCTTGCAAAGTGATTTGTATGGGCCGCCCTGATGTACTTGGCGCCACCATATCACGCACCTCCTGAGCGGGAGGCGAAGGTACTGACACGTGAGGAGAGTTAGTCGGCATAACTTCCCCCTCGTCGTCTGGTGATAATTTCTTAACATATAAAGTTTGACTTTTATTTAAAGTGACATCTATACATTGAGTGCACAAATTTCTATTGGGCTCCACATTGGCCTTTAAACATAGTGAACAAACAGATTCATCTGTGTCAGACATGTTTAAACAGACTAGCAATGACACTAGCAAGCTTGGAAAAACTTTTAAATAAATTTACAAGCTATATAAAAAACGCTACTGCGCCTTTAAGAAGCCTAAAAAAAGTGTCACAGTTGAATTAACAATGAACCAAACTAGTTAAAGCAACCAAATTTTTACAGTAAATGTATAAAGTTAGCAGAGGATTGCACCCACCAGCAAAGGATGATTAACCCCTTAATACTCAAAACGGATAATAATTGCAATAATTAACATTTTTATCACAGTCAAACACACTGTCACAGATCTGCTGTGACTGATTACCTCCCTCAAAACTAGTTTTGGAGACCCCTGAGCTCTGTAGAGACGTCCTGGATCATGGAGGAAGAAATAGGAAGACTGTGACTGAATTTTTACTGCGCAACAAAGCGCTAAAATAGGCCCCTCCCACTCATATTACAACAGTGGGGAAGCTCAGTAAACTGTTTTTATGTAGAAAAAACGACAGCCATGTGGTAAAAATCATGCCCATAAAGTTTTATCACCAAGTACCTCAGAAAAAACGATTAACATGCCAGTAAACGTTTTATAATTTAAAGTTATGAAGTGTTATTAATAAGCCTGCTGCCAGTCGCTTTCACTGCAGTGAAGGCACAGATATTACTTCAGTATTAACAGTATTTTCTGAGTGAAATTCCATTCCCTAGAAAAATACTTCAGTGTATACATACATACTTATCAGCCTGATACCAGTCGCTACTACTGCATTTAAGGCTGCACTTACATTATATCGGTATTAGCAGTATTTTCTCAGTCAATTCCATTCCTTAGAAAATAATTTACTGCACATACCTCCTTGCAGGTGGGCCCTGCATGCTATCCCCTGTTCTGAAGTTACCTCACTCCTCAGAATGGACGAGAACAGCAAGTGGATCTTAGTTACGTCCGCTAAGATCATAGAAAAACTCAGGCAGATTCTTCATCTAATGCTGCCTGAGAAACAAACAACACACTCCGGTGCCGTTTAAAATAACAAACTTTTGATTAAATAGTTAAGAACTATTTAATAGTTACCTAGTTAAAATAATAACAAAATTACAACAAAATTACCTGTAAAATAAATCCTAACCTAAGTTATAATTAAACCTAACACTACCCTATCAATAAATTAATTAAATAAAATACCTACAATTACCTACAATAAAACCTAACACTACACTATCAATAAATAAATTAAATACAATTCCTACAAATAACTACAATGAAATAAACTAACTAAAGTACAAAAAATAAAAAAGAACTAAGTTACAAAAAATAAAATAATATTTACAAACATCAGAAAAATATTACAACAATTTTAAACTAATTACACCTACTCTAAGCCCCCTAATAAAATAACAAAGACCCCCAAAATAAAAAAATGCCCTACCCTATTCTAAATTAATAAAGTTAAAAGCTCTTTTACCTTACCAGCCCTGAACAGGGCCCTTTGCGGGGCATGCCCCAAGAAAATCAGCTCTTTTGCCTGTAAAAAAAAACATACAATACCCCCCCCCAACATTACAACCCACCACCCACATACCCCTAATCTAACCCAAACCCCCCTTAAATAAACCTAACACTAAGCCCCTGAAGATCTTCCTACCTTGTCTTCACCTCAACAGGTATCACCGATCCGTCCTGGCATCCGGTGCTGAAGAGGTCCAGAAGAGGCTCCAAAGTCTTCCTCCTATCCGGCAAGAAGAGGACATCCGGACCGGCAAACATCTTCATCCAAGCGGCATCTTCTATCTTCTTCCATCCGGTGCGGAGCGGGTCCATCTTGAAGCAGCCGACACGGATCCATCCTCTTCTTTCGGCGTCTCCCGACGAATGACGGTTCCTTTAAGGGACGTCATCCAAGATGGCGTCCCTCGAATTCCGATTGGCTGATAGGATTCTATCAGCCAATCGGAATTAAGGTAAGAATATTCTGATTGGCTGATGGAATCAGCCAATCAGAATCAAGTTCAATCCGATTGGCTGATCCAATCAGCCAATCAGATTGAGCTCGCATTCTATTGGCTTTTCCGATCAGCCAATAGAATGCGAGCTCAATCTGATTGGCTGATTGGATCAGCCAATCGGATTGAACTTGATTCTGATTGGCTGATTCCATCAGCCAATCAGAATATTCCTACCTTAATTCCGATTGGCTGATAGAATCCTATCAGCCAATCGGAATTCGAGGGACGCCATCTTGGATGACGTCCCTTAAAGGAACCGTCATTCGTCTGGAGTCGCCGGAAGAAGAGGATGGATCCGCGTCAGCTGCTTCAAGATGGACCCGCTCCGCGCCGGATGGAAGAAGATAGAAGATGCCGCATGGATGAAGATGTTTGCCGGTCCGGATCGCCTCTTCTTGCCGGATAGGAGGAAGACTTTGGAGCCTCTTCTGGACCTCTTCAGCACCGGATGATGGATCGCCAGCCCCCGCTTGGGTTGGATGAAGATTTTGGAGCCAGGACGGATCGGTGATACCTGGTGAGGTGAAGACAAGGTAGGAAGATCTTCAGGGGCTTAGTGTTAGGTTTATTTGAAGGGGGGTTTGGGTTAGATTAGGGGTATGTGGGTGGTGGGTTGTAATGTTGGGGGGGGGGTATTGTATGTTTTTTTTTACAGGCAAAAGAGCTGATTTTCTTGGGGCATGCCCCGCAAAGGGCCCTGTTCAGGGCTGGTAAGGTAAAAGAGCTTTTAACTTTATTAATTTAGAATAGGGTAGGGCATTTTTTTATTTTGGGGGTCTTTGTTATTTTATTAGGGGGCTTAGAGTAGGTGTAATTAGTTTAAAATTGTTGTAATATTTTTCTGATGTTTGTAAATATTTTTTTATTTTTTGTAACTTAGTTCTTTTTTATTTTTTGTACTTTAGTTAGTTTATTTCATTGTAGTTATTTGTAGGAATTGTATTTAATTTATTTATTGATAGTGTAGTGTTAGGTTTTATTGTAGGTAATTGTAGGTATTTTATTTAATTAATTTATTGATAGGGTAGTGTTAGGTTTAATTATAACTTAGGTTAGGATTTATTTTACAGGTAATTTTGTTATTATTTTAACTAGGTAACTATTAAATAGTTCTTAACTATTTAATAGCTATTGTACCTGGTTAAAATAAATACAAAGTTGCCTGTAAAATAAATATTAATCCTAAAATAGCTACAATATAATTATAATTTATATTGTAGCTATATTAGGATTTATTTTACAGGTAAGTATTTAGCTTTAAATAGGAATAATTTATTTAATAAGAGATAATTAATTTCGTTAGATGTAAATTATATTTAAGTTAGGGGGGTGTTAGTGTTAGGGTTAGACTTAGCTTTAGGGGTTAATCCATTTATTATAGTAGCGGTGAGCTCCGTTCGGCAGATTAGGGGTTAATAATTGAAGTTAGGTGTCGGCGATGTTAGGGAGGGCAGATTAGGGGTTAATACTATTTATGATAGGGTTAGTGATGCGGATTAGGGGTTAATAACTTTATTATAGTAGCGGTACGGTCCGCTCGGCAGATTAGGGGTTAATAAGTGTAGGCAGGTGGAGGCGACGTTGAGGGGGGCAGATTAGGGGTTAATAAATATAATATAGGGGTCGGCGGTGTTAGGGGCAGCAGATTAGGGGTACATAGGGATAATGTAAGTAGCGGCGGTTTACGGAGCGGCAGATTAGGGGTTAAAAATAATATGCAGGGGTCAGCGATAGCGGGGGCGGCAGATTAGGGGTTAATAAGTGTAAGGTTAGGGGTGTTTAGACTCGGGGTACATGTTAGTGTGTTAGGTGCAGACGTAGGAAGTGTTTCCCCATAGGAAACAATGGGGCTGCGTTAGGATCTGAACGCGGCTTTTTTGCAGGTGTTAGGTTTTTTTTCAGCTCAAACAGCCCCATTGTTTCCTATGGGGGAATCGTGCACGAGCACGTTTTTGAGGCTGGCCGCTTGCGTAAGCAACTCTGGTATCGAGTTGAAGTTGCGTTAAAAAAGCTCTACGCTCCTTTTTTGGAGCCTAACGCTGCATTTTTTTGGACTCTCGATACCAGAGTTAATTTTATGGTGCGGCCAGAAAAAAGCCTGCGTAGCGTTAACAACCCATCTACCGCCAAACTCCAAATCTAGCTGTGAGTCAGAGAAACCTCTATGACTCAATACTAAGCAATCAATTTCCATACCATCAAATTTAAGGATTTGAGAACCTGATGGAAAAAAATGGACCTTGAAACAGTAGGTCTGGCTTTAACAGAAGTGGCCAAAGTTGGCAACTGAACATCCGAACCCGCATACTAAAAACTGTGAGGCCATGCTGGAGCCACCAGCAACACAACGATTGTTCCATGATGATTTTGGAGATCACTCTTGGAAGAAGAACTAGAGACGGGAAAATATAAACAGGTTGAAAACACCAAAGAAGTGTCAGAGTACCCACTGCTTCCGCCTGAAAATCCCTGGACCTGGACAGGCATCTGGGAAGTCTCATGTTTAGATGAGAACACACATCTGGATGGAGGGACCACCCCTCCGGATGTAAAGTCTGACGGTTGAGATAATCTGCCTCCCAATGTCTATACCTGGGAAAAGCACCGCAGAAATTTGACAGGAGCTGGATTCCGCCCAAACAAGTATCTGAGATACTTCTTCATAGCTTGTGGACTGTGAGTCCTATGCTGGTGATTGACAAATGCCACTGTTTGTGATATTGTCCTTCAGAAAACAAATGAACGGTTCTCTCTTTAACAGAGGCCAAAACTGAAGAGCTCTGAGAATTGCACGGAGTTCTAAAATAATGATTGGTAATCTCGGCTCTTGAGATTTCCAAACCCCTTGTGCTGTCAGAGATCCCCAAACAGCCCCTAAAACCTGAAGGACTTGTATCTGTAGTGAACATAGTCCAGGTTAGTTGAACAAAGAAGCCCCTTGAACTAAACGCTGGTGATTTAACCACCACGTCAGAGAGAGTCAAACATTGGGATTTAAGGATATTAATTGTGATATCTTTGTATAATCCCTGCACCATGGATTCAGCAACCAAAGCTGAAGAGGTCTCATGTGAAAACGAGCAAAGGGAATCGCGTCCGATGCTGCAGTCATGAGACTTGAAATTTCCATGCACATAACCACTGAAGGGAATGACTGAGACTGAAGGTGCCGACAGGCTGCAACCAATTTCAACGTCTCTTGTCTGTTAGAGACAGAGTCATGGACACTGAATCTATCTGGAAACCTAAAAAAAAGGTGACCCTTGTCTGAGAAATCAAGAAACTTTTGGTAAATTGATCCTCCAACCATGTTTCCAAAGAAACAACACTAGTTGATTCATGTGAGATTCTGCAGAATGTAAAGACTGAGCTAGTACCAAGATATCATCCAAATAAGGAAACACTGCAATATCCTGCTCTCTGGTTTCCATAAAGCAGGGCACCTAGAACCTTTAAAAAGATTATTTAAGCAGTTGCTAATCCAAATGGAAGAGCAATGAATTGGTAATGCTTGTCTAGAAAAGAGAATCTCAGGAACTGAGAAATGATCTGAATGAATCGGAATATGAAGGTATACATCCTGCAAGTTCATTGAGGACATAAAATGTTCTTGCTGAACAAAAAGCAGAATAGTCCTGAAAGTCACAATTTGAAAGATGGTACTCTTACATAACGATTCAAAATCTTCAGATCCAAAAATTGGTCTGAATGAAATTTCCTTTTTTGAGACAAATGAATAGATTTGAATAAAATTCCAGACCCTGTCCCTGAAAAGGAACTGGCATGACTACCCCTGAAACTCCAGGACTGAAACACACTTCAGGAGTAGTGATGTCGCGAACCTAAAAATTTCGGTTCACGAACGGCGGACTCGAACTTCCTTGACTGTTCACGAACTGGCGAACCGCCATTGACTTCAATAGGCAGGCGAACTTTAAAACCCACGGGGACTCTTTCTGGCCACAATAGTGATGGAAAAGTTGTTTCAAGGGGACTAACACCTGGACTGTGGCATGCCGGAGGGGCATCCATGGCAAAACTCCCACGGAAAATTACATAGTTGATGCAGAGTCTGGTTTTAATCCATAAAGGGCATAAATCACCTAACATTCCTAAATTGTTTGGAATAACGTGCTTTAAAACATCAGGTATGATGTTGTATCGATCAGGTAGTGTAAGGGTTACGCCCGCTTCACAGTGACAGACCAAACTCCCCGTTTAACGCACCGCAAACAGTTCATTTGCACATCCATGAGATAGATAGATTTGATAGATACATAGATACATAGATTAGATAGATAGATCAATAGATGCAATATACATTTGATAGATACGAATTACATAGATCAAAAGATGCAATATACATTTGATAGATACGATTTACATAGATCAATAGATGCAATATACATTTGATAGATACGAATTCCATAGATCAATAGATGCAATATACATTTGATAGATACGAATTCCATAGATCAATAGATGCAATATACATTTGATAGATACGAATTGCATAGATCAATAGATGCAAAATACATTTGATAGATACGAATTGCATAGATCAATAGATGCAAAATACATTTGATAGATACGATTGATAGATAGATTTGATAGATAAATAGCTAATTTGAAAGATATATAATTTCCCAGACAGAGAATTACGAAGACGTGCGGTCTGGGACCCATGGTAAGGTTACTTCTTTTGGCACAATCGAGTATACCAGTTGCAGAGGCTCTGACCCTGCATTCTGGCTGCACCTCTCCCTGCAAGAGAGATCCCGTACAGAGTCTGTGGACCTGTATGCAAAGAGCTGGCCTGCCTGAAAGGAGCAGCAGGGCAGATCAAAAGATGCAATATACATTAGATAGATACAAATTACATAGATCAATAGATGCAATATACATTTGATAGATACGATTGATAGTTCGATAGATTCGTTAGATAAATAGATTTGATAGATATATAATTTCCCAGACAGAGAATTACAAGACGTGCGGTCTGCGACCCATGGTAAGGTTCCCAGAGGCAGTTGCGGCGCCAGGGGACGTGTATATGGCATGGATTTTCGGAACCGGGAGATGAAAAAAGATGCTTGGTCGGTCCTCCCGCTTCCAATTTGGGGCACTGCGCGTGCAATCTATTGTGACACCAGATATGAGTGGTGTGTTAAGTAGTACTATTCTTAGCAGTTTAATACCCGTTACTACCCCTATCGGGGGAGGTGTATATGGCACGGATTTTAGGAACCGGGAGATGGAAAAAGATGCTTGTTCGGTCCTCCCACTTCAAATTTGGCCGAAACACAAGTGGCTATCACAAAACAGTCCAGCCACGAGATTGATAGATTTGATAGATACATAGATTACATAGATCAAAAGATGCAATATACATTTGATAGATACGAATTACATGGATCAAAGGATGCAATATACATTTGATAGATACGAATTACATAGATCAAAAGATGCAATATACATTTGATAGATACGAATTACATGGATCAAAAGATGCAATATACAATACATTTGATAGATACGAATTACATGGATCAAAAGATGCAATATACATTTGATAGATACGAATTGCATAGATCAATAGATGCAATATACATTTGATCGATACGATTGATAGATAGATTTGATAGATAAATAGCTAATTTGAAAGATATATAATTTCCCAGACAGAGAATTACAAAGACGTGCGGTCTGGGACCCATGGTAAGGTTACTTCCTTTTGCACAATCGAGTACAGGTTGGGATCCGGGATTGCCTTTTGTGCTGTCTGATTCTTTCAGGTATACCAGTTGCAGGGGTTCTGACCCTGCATTCTGGCTGCACCTCTCCCTGCAAGAGAGATCTGTTACAGAGTCTGTGGGCCTGTATGCAAAGAGCTGGCCTGCCTGAAAGGAGCAGCAAGGCAGAGGGATCTATTCCTGCCTAGAAGAAACCAGAGGGCACGCTACCTGCTGGAAGTGTGCAGTGAGGCAGAGGGATCTATTCCTGCCTAGAAGCAGACAGGCAAAGGGGACGCTACCTGCCTGGGAGCCCACTGAGACCAGCCCAGCTGGGGGAGATACAGCCGCTGGCTTGACCCCGGTCTCAGCCACGATAGCCCTGGTCCCACTATTTGGAGGCAGAGGGATCTATTCCTGCCAAGAAGCAGCCTGGCAGGTGGATTTATTCCTGCCTAGAAGCAGACAGACAGAGGGGACGATACCTGCCAAGAAAGAGCTGCAGGGCAGAGAGGACGCTACCTGACTGGGAGTCCACTGAGACCAGTCCAGCTGGGGGAGATACAGCCGCTGGCTTGACCCCGGTCTCAGCAACTATATCTCTGGTCCCACTATCCGGTGGCCACCCCTAGTGGAGTACCGCTACATCCGGATGGAAAAAGATGTTTGGACACCCAGTACAGGTCGTTCTCCTTCAGCCTTTTTATACGAGGGTCCCCGACCCCAAACAGGCACGACAGCATGAAAGACCCCATCTGCCATGACTTAATTTTGCACAATCGAGTACAGGTATGGCAGCAATTTTAGGAACCCGGAGATTATTTTTAGGAACTGGGAGATGGAAAAAGATGCTTGGACACCCAGTACAGGTCGTTTTCCTTCAGCCTTTTTATACGAGGGTCCCCGACCCTCAACGGGCACGACAGCATGAAAAACCCCATATGCCATGACTTCCTTTTGCACAATCGAGTACAGGTATGGCAGCAATTTTAGGAACCCGGAGATAATTTTTAGGAACCGGGAGATGGAAAAAGATGCTTGGTCGGTCCTCCTACTTCAAATTTGGGGCACTGCGCGTGCAATCTACTGTGCCACCAGATATGAGTGGTGTGTTAAGTAGTACTATTCTTAACAGTTTAATCCCTGTTATGTGCCTTTTTTTTGGTTTGGGTTTTGTAGCCACAGTGCAGCACCAGAGGCCAGAAAAATTAGGCATGTACAAATGCCTGAAAAATAAGCTATTGTTGCAGACGCTGCTGTAGCAGCGGCCAGAAAAATTGATGTTTGTTTGACAGTTAGAAAGTGCCCTAAAACATTGCAGCTTGAACCCTAGTTGTTGGCGGATAAGTCACGCAAGTCATCCGGCATTCGAAGATAAAATACAGCAGCGTGTGTACCATTTGTAGCCCAAGGCAGCTCAGCTCATCTCATCAGGTCTTTTTTACTCTAATGTATCGCACAATGTCAGTCCCTTCGGGATCCATCCCTCATTCATTTTAATAAAGGTGAGATAATCAAGACTTTTTTGACCTAGGCAACTTCTCTTCTCAGTGACAATACCTCCTGCTACACTGAAGGTTCTTTCCGACAGGACACTTGAAGCGGGGCAGGCCAGAAGTTCGATTGCAAATTGGGATAGCTCAGGCCACAGGTCAAGCCTGCACACCCAGTAGTCAAGGGGTCCATTGCTCCTCAGAGTGTCGAGATCCGCAGTTAATGCGAGGTAGTCTGCTACCTGTCAGTTGAGTCTTTCTCTGAGGCTGTATCCCGAAGGGCTGTGGCGATGCATAGGAGTTAAAAAGGTCCGCATGTCCTCCATCAACAACACGTCTGGAAAGCATCCTGTCCTTGCCGGCGTGGTCGTGGGAGGAGGAGGATTACTTTCATCTCTTCCCCTGTTAGATTCCCGTTGTGCTGTGACATCACCCTTATACGCTGTGTAAAGCATACTTTTTAATTTATTTTTGAACTGCTCCATCCTTTCCGACTTGCTGGAATTTGATAACATTTCAGTCACTTTATGCTTATACCGGGGGTCTAGTAGCGTGGACACCCAGTACAGGTCGTTCTCCTTCAGCTTTTTTATACGAGAGTCCCTCAACAGGCACGACAGCATGAAAGACCCCATTTGCACAAGGTTGGATGCCGAGCTAATCATGTCCCGTTCCTCGTCCTCACTGATCTCACTGAAGGTATCTTCTTCCCCCCAGCCACGTACAAAACCACGGGTACCAGATAGGTGACAACAACGAGCACCCTGGGATGCCTGTTGTGCTTGGTCTTCCTCCTCCTCCAAGCCACATTCCTCCTCTGACTCCTCTTCCTCACAATCCTCTTCCTGCGTTGCCGCTGGTCCAGCAAGCGATGCTGATAAGGCTGTTTCTGGTGTTGATGGAGACCACAACCCTTCCTCTTCCTCTTCACGCTCATCTACGGCCTGATCCAGCACTCTTCGCAGGGCACGCTCCAGGAAGAAAACAAATGGTATGATGTCGCTGATGGTGCCTTCGGTGTGACTGACTAGGTTTGTCACCTCCTCAAAAGGACGCATGAGCCTACAGGCATTGCGCATGAGCATCCAGTAACGTGGCAAAAAAATCCCCAGCTCCCCAGAGGCTGTCCTAGCACCCCGGTCATACAAATACTCGTTAACAGCTTTTTCTTGTTGTAGCAGGCGGTCGAACATTAGGAGTGTTGAATTCCAACGTGTCGGGCTGTCGCAAATCAAGCGCCTCACTGGCAGGTTGTTTCGCCGCTGGATATCTGACAAGTGCGCCATGGCTGTGTAGGAACGCCTGAAATGGCCACACACCTTCCTGGCCTGCTTCAGGACGTCCTGTAAGCCTGGGTACTTATGCACAAAGCGTTGTACAATCAGATTACACACATGTGCCATGCACGGCACATGTGTCAACTTGCCCAATTTCAATGCCGCCACCAAATTACTTCCATTGTCAGAAACAACTTTGCCAATCTCCAGTTGGTGCAGAGTCAGCCACTGATCCACCTGTGCGTTCAGGGCGGACAGTAGTGCTGGTGCGGTGTGACTCTCTGCTTTCAGGCAAGTCAACCCCAAGACGGCGTGACACTGCCGTATCCGGGATGTTGAATAGTACCTGGGGAGCTGGGGTGGTGCCGTTGATGTGTAGCAAGATGCAGCAGCAGAAGAGGACTCAGCCGAGGAAGAGGTTATGGAAGAGGATGGAGTAGGAGGAGTAGAGGAGGTAGCAGCAGGCCTGCCTGCAAGTCGTGGTGGTGTTACCAACTCCTCTGCAGAGCCACGCATTCCATGCTTGTCAGCCGTCAGCAGGTTTACCCAATGCGCAGTGTAGGTGATATACCTGCCCTGACCATGCTTTGCAGACCAGCTATCAGTGGTCAGATGGACCCTTGCCCCAACGCTGTGTGCCAGACATGCCATTACTTCCTTTCGCACAATCGAGTACAGGTTGGGGATTGCCTTTTGTGAAAAGAAATTTCGTCCGGGTACCTTCCACTGCGGTGTCCCAATAGATACAAATTTTTTGAACGCCTCAGACTCCACCAGCTTGTATGGTAAAAGCTGGCGGGCTAAGAGTTCAGACAAGCCAGCTGTCAGACGCCGGGCAAGGGGGTGACTTTGGGAAATTGGCTTCTTACACTCAAACATGTCCTTGACAGACACCTGACTGTGGGCAGATGACCAGGAACTGCTACGTAAGAGTGGCGGATGGCTGAGAGGGGGCAAGGAGTACAGCAGTGGTTGACGTGGCTGAAGATGCTGGACCAGGAGGAGGATGGCGGCTTTGAGTTTGTGTGCTGCTTCTACTCATGTGTTCATCCCATCGGCGTTTGTGATGTGAGACCATGTGCCTTCGCAACGCAGTTGTACCTAGGTGGGTGTTGGACTTCCCATGACTCAGTTTCTTTGGCACAGGTTGCAAATGGCATCGCTGTTGTCAGAGGCAGACACACACAAAAATGCCACACTGATGAGCTCTGCGATGACGGCATTCTGGTGGTGGCAACAGCATGCGTTGATTGGCGTGCTGTCTGGCTGACCCTGGGTGCCGATGCATGCTGTCTGACTGTGCCACTAGCTCCTTGCGACAACTTCCCCCTGCTTCCAACTCGTCTCCTCCTCTCTGTCTCCCCATCTGAACTTTCCCCCTCTTCTTCTCTTCTAGCGGGCACCCACGTGACATCCACGGACGCATCATCATCAACCGCTTCACTTGTATCTGACAAATCAACAAAGGAAGCAGCAGCGGGTACAACATCACCATCATCATCACACCGTACGTCCATGTTTGTAATGCTGCCTGACTGAGACATATCACTGTTATCTACATCCTCTGTCAATGATGGTTGCGCATCACTCATTTCTTCCAAATGATGTGTCAATAACTCCTCTGACAGATCAAGTGAAGCGGCTGTGGTGCTAGTGTTGGTGGTGGCGACAGGAGGGCGAGTGGCACTGGTCACTTGAGAGGTGCCCGAAGCTAAGCTGGAGGTGGATGGTGCGTCAAGGTTAGGAGCGGAAGCTGTAGAAGATTGGGTGTCCTGTGTTAGCCATTCAACTAGGTCCTCCTCAGAACTTTTCGCGTTCATGGCACGTGGCCTCTGAACACTGTGCATTATTGTAGGGTCAAAGGGAATCACAGCACCACGACCACGACGGCACCTGCGGGGTGGCCTGCCTCTGCCTGTCATTTTTTTTTTAAATGTAGACTTGCACTACTATTAAACAAGATAATATGAGTGGTGCCACTGGGCAAGTGGGCACAGTATACGCTGTGAGCCTGACACAAAAAAGCAGACAGATGTTTCACAATCCAAAAAGTTTATTTTTTTTAAATGTACACTTACACTACTATTAAACAAGATATGAGTGGTGGCACTGGGCACAGTATACGCTGTGAGCCTGACACAAAAAAGCAGACTGATGTTTCACAGTCAAAAATGTTTATTTTTTAAATATTTAAACTACTGTACAACAAATATGAGTGGTGCCGCTAACTTGGCAAGTGGGCCCGGAACACACGCTGGCAGGCAGGCAGGCAACTTCAATTAGATTACACTAACAGACTGATGTTTCACAGTCAAAAAAGTTTTTTTAAAAAAATATTTACACTACTGTTATAACAAATATGATTGGTGGCACTAGTTGGAAAGTGGGCCTGGCACACACACTGGCAGGCAGGCAGGCAACTGCAATTAAATAACACTAGCAGACTGATGTAAAAGTTTTTTTTTTTTAAATTTACACTAATATAACAGATAGGAGTGGTGGCACTGAGGATGGAAGTAGGCACAGTATATGCTGGGAGCCTGACACACAGGCTGGCACTAGTGGCAGGCTGGCCTGGCAACTAAAATTAAATAACACTAGAAGACTGATGTAAATTTTTTTTTTTTTTTAAAAGATACACTAATGTTACACCAGATATGAGTGGTGGCACTGACGATGGAAGTAGGCACAGTATATGCTGGGAGCCTGACACACAGGCTGGCACTAGTGGCAGGCTGGCCTGGCAACTAACATTAAATAACACTAGCAGACTGATGTAAAAAAAATTTTTTAAAAAGTTACACTGATGTTAAACAGATATGAGTGGTGGCACTGAGGCTGGCAGTGGCAGGCAGGCCTGGCAACTGCAATTAGATTACACTAGCAGACTGATGTAAAAGTTTTTTATAAAAAAAATTACACTAATGTTACACCAGATATGAGTGGTGGAAAACAGAGCAATTAGGCACAGTATATGCTGTGGGCCTGACACACAGGCCTGATGGAAAATGAAATTAGATTAAACTAGCAAACTGATGTAAAAGTTTTTTTTTTTTTTTTTATTTACACTAATGTTACACCAGATATCAGTGGTGACACAGAGCAATTAATCACAGTATATGCTGTGAGCCTCACACACAGGCTGACAGGCAGGCAAATGCAATTAGATTACAAAAAAAACAAAAAAAACTGACTGAAGTTCTAGCCCTAAAAAGGGCTTTTGGGGCTGAAGTTCTAGCCCTAACAAGGGCTTTTTGGGGTGCTGTCCTTACAGCAGAGATTAGATGAGTCCTTCAGGACTGTAGTGGACACTGAATACACTAGCCTAGCTATCAATTTCCCTATAAAATCACCAGCAGCAGCACTAACCCTCCTCTCACTAAGAATGCAGGATCATAATAAATCTAAAATGGCTGCTGCCCAGGAGCTGGGAGGGTCTGGGAGGGAGTGTCTGCTGCTGATTGGCTCAAATGTGTCTGCAGACTGAGATACAGGGTCAAAGTTTACTCAATGATGACGAATAGGGGGCGGATCGAACATCGCATATGTTCGCCCGCCACAGCGAACGCGAACAAGCTAAGATCGCCGGCGAACTGTTCGCGACATCACTATTCAAGAGAATCAGGAAAGCCTGAGCTTAACTGGATTTGCTGGGATACGTGAGAAAAAAAAAAAAAATCTCACAGGAGAACTTACTCAGAATCATATTCGACACCCTTGAGAGACAATACTCTGAAACCGTAGATTTTGGACAGAATTTATCCAAACATCCTTGAAAAAAAAAACTTAATCTGCCCTCTACCAGCTGAGCTGGAATGAGAGTCGCACCTTAATGCGGACTTAGGAGCTGGCTTTTGGTTTCTTAAATGGCTTGGAATTATTCCATTTAATGAAGGTTTCCAATTGGAAACAGATTCCATAGGAAAGGAATAGATTTTTGTTCCTTAATTGACAAAAAGAACGAAAACGATTAAGAGCTTTATATTTACCCTTTAGGTCTCTTATTACCTTGGAAAGAAAGAGATAGCAATCTAGACTTAAAAAGTCATATCAGCAATCCAAGATTAAAGCCACAAAACTCTTCTAGCTAAAAATAGCTAAAGACATAGATCTAACCTCAATCTTGATGATATAAAAAAAAAATGTCATCAGAACTGATTAGTATGTTGCAGTAAGCGAACAATGCTAGATAAATCAGAATCCAATTCTTGTTGAGCTAATTCTTCACCAAAAATGTTGATGCAGCTGCAACATTAGCCAAAGAAATTGCAGGCCTGAGACGACCTGAATATAAATAAGCTTTCCTTAGAAAAGATTCAAGTTTCCTATCTAAAAGGGAACTTAAGTACTATCTTCCATAGGAATAGAGGTACGTTCAGCAAGAGTAGAAATAGCCCCATCAACTTGAGGATCGTTTCTCAAACTCTATTAATTGCTGGTAAAGGATACCATTTTTAAAACCTTGAAGAAGGGAAAAAAAAAGAAGTACCCGGCTTATTCCATTCCTTATAAATCATATCAGAAATAGCATCAGGAATAGGAAAAAAACCTCTGGAGTAACCACAGGAGGTTTAAAAAACAGAATTTACTAGTTCTAATATCAAGAGGACTAGTTTCCACAATATCCAAAAATAATTAACACTTCTAACAAAGAACGAAAATACTTCATTTAAGATAAATAAGTAGGTTTGTTAGTGTCAATATCTGAGGAAGGATCTTCTGAATGAGATAGATCCTCATCAGAGGAGGATAATTCATTTTCCAGAAGGCTACCTGTAGTAAGTTAGAGGGCAATTGAAGCAGTTGAGTTAAAGTCTGTGTTTTTTCTCTGTGTTCTGAGAGAATGTGTCTGATATCAAGCTGAAGGAGAGAGATATATTGGTTAATGATGGCCCAGCTAAAGTGTGTTAAAATGAGTGGGAGGGTACATTTATGGACATTTTAAGCTAAGGGTCAATCATGCAGAAACCAAAAAAAAAAAAAAACACATCAAAAAACAAAATATTACAGAGATAAGACAGACATACAAGGGGTGAAATAAAACCATTAAAACAAATAGACAGATAAATGGACAAGAGCTGCTTAAACTATGCAAATTATGACTAGCACAGCCTGTAATATATACATTTAAAATAAAAACAAAACAAGAGGAATTATCACTAAATATACAAACACATACAATAAAACAACTTAGTAGGTAAAATATAATGAAGCTGTTTTCCAGAAGGCTACCTGTAGTAAGTTAGAGGGCAATTGAAGCAGTTGAGTGAAAAAGTCTGTGTTTTTTCTCTGTGTTCTGAGAGAGAATGATATATATATAAGTACAATACATATATTTAGAACTTTATATTAATGCATAAAGTGCCACCATAGCTGAGGTGTCTTAAGTAATAAAAAACATACTTACCGAAAGACATCCATCCACATATAGCAGATAGCCAAACCAGTACTGAAACAGTTATCAGTAGAGGTAATGGTATTTGAGAGTATATCGTCAATCTGAAAAGGGAGGTAGGAGATGAATCTCCACAACCAATAACAGAGAACCTATGAAATAGACCCCCGTTAGGAAAATCATTGCATTCAATAGGTGATTCTCTCTTCACGTCCCTCTGACATTCGCTGTACTCTGAGCGGAATCGGGCTTCAAAATGCTGAGAAGCGCATGTCAACGTAGAAATCTTAGCACAAACTTACTTCACCACCTCCATAGGAGGCAAAGTTTGTAAAATTTGAATTGTGGGTGTGGTGAGGGGTGTATTTATAGGCATTTTGAGGTTTGGGAAACTTTGCCCCTCCTGGTAGGATTGTATATCCCATACATCACTAGCTTATGGACTCTTGCCAATTACATGAAAGAAAAGACCTTTTTCAATGGGACTCCCATAGCGCCGGTATTACGAGTTTGCCTGGGAGGCCAAAAAGCGAGCAGTACACTCTATAACCACAAGATCCGTATCGCCATCTAAAGTCAGTAGTTATGAGTTTTACGCTACAAAACTGTAACATAGAATTCATAACTAATGTGTTACAAAGTACACTAAACATCCATAAACTACCTATTAACCCCTAAACCAAGGCCCATGCACATTGCAAACACTATAATAAATTTATTAACCCCGAATCTGCCGCTCCGGACATCACCACCACTAAAAAAAAAATATTAACCCTTATTCCACCGCACCCCATCTTCGCAACTATAATAAACCTATTAACCCCATAAACCGCCACACTCCGACATCGCAAACACTATGTAAGATTAACCCCTAATCTGCCATCCGCCCACACCACCGCTATAATAAACCTATTAACCACTAAACCGCAATCCCCCAACGAAATATACTTAAATAAATTATTAACCCCTAAACCTCTGACCTCCCACATCACTAACTCTACATAAATATATTAAACCCTAAACCTAACTCTAAGCCTAACCCTAACACTCCCTAACTTAAATATAATTAAAATAAACCTTACAATTATTACCGAAATAATTCCTATTTAAAACTAAATACAAAGTTACCTGTAAAATAAAACCTAACCTGCCTTACACTAAAAACTAACATTATAATAAAATTAAATTATTAAAATACAATTTTCTAAATTACAAAAAATAAAACGAAATTATCAAAAATAAAAACAAATTACTCCTAATCTAATAGCCCTATCAAAATAAAAAAGCCCCCCCAAAATAAAAAAAAACCCTAGCCTACACTAAACTGCCAATGGCCCTTAAAAGGGCCTTTTGGCATTGCCCCAAAGAAATCAGCTCTTTTAACTGTAAAAAAAATAAAAATACAAACACCCCCCCAACTGCAAAACCCACCACCCACACAATCAAACCCCCCCCCCCCAAATAAAAACCTTATTTAAATAAACCTAAGCTAACCAGGGCATTTAGCTCTTTTACATTGCCCAAACCCTAAGCTAAAATAAAAACCCTTTTAAAAAAAACAAAAAAAACTAACACTAACCCCCGAAGATCCACTTAGTTATCAAAGTCCGGACATTCATCCTCATCCAAGCGGCAAGAAGTCTTCATCCAGGAGATCTCTTCGATCTTTATCCATCCGGCAAAGTCCTCATCCAAGCGAGAAGAAGTCTTCATCCAGACGGCATCTTCTATCTTCATCCATCCATCCGGCGCGGAGCGGGTCCATCTTCAAGACATCCGGCGGGGAGTATCCTCTTCTTACGGTCGTCAGCGTCAACTGAAGGTTTCCTTTAAGGTGGTGGCAATGTTAAAGTGAAGGTAAACTTTGGTGAATGAAAGCCCGTTTTTTAAAAATACTATTAAAAACAGAGGCACTTTCATTCATCAAAGTTTACAAAGCAGCCGTTTTGTTAAAAAAACAAAAACAAAAAAAACTTTTCTTTTCACAGCTAGAGCAGCTTCCCCCACATAGAGATCCTCTATTCACACGTCAGCAATGACTAATCCTGCTTCCTCCAATCACAGCATGGCCTCAGGCAATGACTAACCCTGGGGGGGGGGGGGGAGCTGTGATTAAAGGCAACATCATTTTCCAGCGACGATCAGAAGAAGAGGATGCTTCACGCCGGATGTCTTGAAGATGGACCCGCTCCGCGCCGGATGGATGAAGATAGAAGATGCCATCTGGATTTAGACTTCTGCCGGCTTAGAGTTAGGTTTTATTGGGTGGGTTTTATTTTTAGCTTAGGGTTTGGGCAATGTAAAAGAGCTAAAGGTTTATTTAGATAGGTTTTTATTTGGGGGGGGGGTTGGTTGTGTGGGTGGTGGGTTTTACTGTTGGGGGGTTGTTTGTATTTTTTATTTTTACAGGTAAAAGCCAATTTCTTTGGGGCAATGCCCAACAAAAGACCCTTTTAAGGGCCATTGGTAGTTTAGTGTAGGCTAGGGTTTTTTTTATTTTTTTTTGGGGGGGGGGAGCTTTTTTATTTTGATAGGGCTATTAGATTAGGAGTAATTAGTTTTTATTTGTGATAATTTTGTTTTTTATTTTGTGTAATTTAGTGGTTTGTTTTTTTGTAATTTAGTACATTGTATTTTATTAAAGGGCCATAATACCCAAATGTTTAAACACTTAAAAAAGATGCAGCATAGCTGTAAAAAGCTGACTAGAAAATATCACCTGAACATCTCTATGTAAAAAAGAAAGATATTTTACTTCAAAAGTTTCTCAGTAGCCACATTCCATTGTAAAGGACTTCTAAGCAGCATATCAGTATGTCTGTCCCGGGACAGCGGAAGGGGCGAGCTTACCTGCACTCTTATTTCCCTATTCAGTGTAAGGAAGTTTGCTATGAAATCTCATGAGATCACAGTAAAAGAGTTCATGACCTCAGCACTGCTGATGCCGATTGGCTGCTGTTCATTTCTTCATTTTTTTAATTTATTTTTTTCTGCAGCTGAGTATAACTTTTTACACAGAACTTACTCTGCTGAGCTGAGGAAATTGTGAGGTAAAATATCTTCCTTTTTTACATAGAGATGCTCAGGTGAGATTTTCCTGTCAGCTTTTTACAGTTATACTGCATCAGTTTCAAGTGATATAGCATATGAGTATTATGTCCCTTTAATTTATTTGATTGCAATGTTAGGTATTAATGTAAGGCAGGTTAGGTTTTATTTTATAGGTAAGTTTGTACTGTATTTATTTTAGCTATGTAGTTAGTAAATAGTTAATAGCTATTTACTAACTAGTCTACCTAGTTAAAATAAATACAAACTTACCTGTGAAATAAAAATAAAACCTAAGATAGCTACAATATAACCATTAGTTATATTGTAGCTAGCTTAGGTTTTATTTTACAGGTAACTTTGTATTTAGTTTTAAAAAGGAAAAATATTTAGGTAATAATTTTAAGGTTTATTTAGATTTATTTTAATTATATTTAAGTTAGGGGGTCTTAGGGTTACGTTAGGGTTAGGTGTTAATATATTTATTTAGTGTTAGTGATGTTGGAGGCCAGAGGTTTAAGGGTTAATAACTTTAGTATAGTGGTGGCGACAGATTAGGGGTTAATAACTAATGTAGGTTGCAGCAGTTTTAGGGGCAGCAGATTAGGGGTGTTTAGACGTGGTTTTTATGTTAGGTTTAAACATAACTTTTTCTTTCCCCGTAGAAATCAATGGGGCTGCGTTACGGAGCTTTTCATTCCGCGATCGCAGGTGTTAGGATTTTTTTTTTAGCCGGCTCTCCCCATTGATGTCTATGGGGAAATCGTGCACGAGCACGTCAAAGCACCGCTTGTATTTGGGTGAGGTATGGAGCTCAACACCACCATATCGCCCGCACAAGCCAGGTTTTTTCAAACCAGTAATACCTACGTTATGAAAGGTGAGTGATGAAAATAACGTACACGAAATTAGCGAACAGCCATAACTTGTAATCTAGCTGATTATTACTGATATAACACAGGAAGAGCTGGTGTCAGGAGCCTGCAGAGGGAAACTACACAGCGCTATTGGTGCAGACTTCATTTGCTGTACCGCCTGAAGGTTTAAATATGAATAAAGTAGCTGATCTGGGGCGACCAGGGGAGCTGTAAATAATGAGCTTCTGAGGTAACTAAACAATAAGGCACCACATAACTTGTAATGCACAGTAACCTTTTTAACAAAAACAAAATTTATGCTTACCTGATAAATGTATTTATTTCCGGATATGGTGAGTCCACAACATCATCAATTACTAGTGGGAATATCACTCCTGGCCAGCAGGAGGAGGCAAAGAGCACCACAGCAAAGCTATTAAGTATCACTTCCCTTCCCACAAACCCCAGTCATTCGACCGATGGGAAATGGAAAAAGGAATAATTCAAAGGTGTAAAGGTGCCTGACGTTTAGTCAAAAAGTAACTGTCTTAAATATAAAAAGTGTGGGGTCGTGGACTCACCATATCCGGAAATAAATTTATCAGGTAAGCATACATTTTGTTTTCTTTCCTAAGATATGGTGAGTCCACGACGTCATCAATTACTAGTGGGAACCAATACCCAAGCTAGAGGACACAGATTACTAGGGAGGGAGAACAAGACAGGCAGACCTAAAACAGAAGGCACCACCGCTTGAAGAACCTTTCTCCCCAAAAGAAACCTCAGCCGAAGCAAATAGAAAATATCTAGCACAAAGTTAGAAAGCACATAATTATCCTAAAGAAAACTGTTGCCTACACCTCACTAAAGAGTTAACTGAAACATAAATGAAAGGCTAAAGTAGCACTGAAGCTCTCCTGATGATCCTAAGTGTAATAGCATCTGAAGACGCCACTCCACTCCTAGTCTGGTCTGAGACTAAAACGGAGAAACGGGTCACGTGACCCGCCGACTATAAACTGCGTCACACACAAGCGTGCATTTCCAAATACTGCAGACCTTCCCGCCACGCTAATCGTAATGGCGGACACAGCTTAGCCTCCAAACAGAAAACATGGCAGACACACAAGTACTGTATAATAACACTTATTTATTTAACAATAATAAAAAAATAAAAAAATGTAGCCCCTCAGCATAAAACATGAACAGAGATTTACCAGAAATGTCCATACGTACAGCGCTACCGCTGTAACAGAGTATACTAGGAATAATTAAATAATTATAATAATCTGCCGTACTCAAACACACACTTGCGAACCTGGTAGTTAAAATAAGTATGATCAACACACCATACGGAAATAAGTCAAAAGCTTGCTTAGCTTAGCCCTATAACCTCTTATTCTTTAATAAAGACCCCCAAGAAAAAAAAAAGTCAAATAAAAGTTAACCCTTTCACTCATAAAAGGGATAACTCAGTCTCTCAAACACATGCCTATAACGTGCCTTACCCCATGCCAACATTCAATCCCCCCAGAATTATATGTCCCAATCAAATGATGCAGGATCCTCTAAGTGCATAGTCTCCCCACCTGGAAGAAAAAGCACTTACCTGCAAAATTTGCTGTCCGGCATGTAAACAGCTCACTAGGTATGAGAGGACACATACTCCTTACAAAGACCTGTAGAAGATAAAGAACAGAGTAAACCTACGCTGTCTTTCTATACCCTGGGTAGCAAATATGTTAGGAAAATGCAGCAAGACCCACTTTACAAGTTCCTAACTTCTTTAAAGCCACCACTGCCCTTACTGAAGAGACTAACGTGGAGTACGGCTAGACCCAAAAAAACTTGCTTGTAGCAAAATATATTCCAATTTTCTTCAGACACCAAAACTTCACCTCCTCCATTGACAGAGGCAAAGAGAATGACTGGGGCTTGTGGGAAGGGAAGTGATACTTAAAGGGACACTGAACCCAATTTTTTGCTTTCGTGATTCAGAGAGCATGAAATTTTAAGCAACTTTCTAATTTACTCCTATTATCAAATTTTCTTCATTCTCTTGGTATCTTTATTTGAAATGCAAGAATTTAAGTTTAGATGCCGGCCCATTTTTGGTGAACAACCTGGGTTGTCCTTGCTGATTGGTGGATAAATTTATCCACCAATAAAAAAGTGCTGTCCAGAGTGCTGAACCCAAAAAAGCTTAGATGCCTTCTTTTTCAAATATAGATAGCAAACGAATTAAGAAAAAATTGATAATAGGAGAAAATTAGTAAGTTGCTTAAAATTGCATGCTCTGACTCACGAAAGAAAAAAATTTTGGGTTCAGTGTCCCTTTAACAGCTTTGCTGTGGTGCTCTTTGTCTCCTCCTGCTGGCCAGGAGTGATATTCCCACTAGTAATTGATGACATCATGGACTCACCATATCTTAGGAAAGAAATAAGATTTCCTGACCTTAAAGGGACATAAACACAATTTTTATCTTTGATGATTCAGATAGAACATGCAATTTTAAACATCTTTCCAGCTAATTGAACACATTGGGTGAGACAATGGCAAGAGGCAGCCACCAATCAGCAGCTAGCGCCCAGTAGTACACAGCTGATCCTGAGCCTACCTAGGTATGCTTTTCAACAAAGGATACCAAGAGGATTAAACATAATAAAAGTAAACTTGAAAGCAGTTTTACTTTGCATGTTCTTGCTGAATCGTGAAAGAAACATTTGCTTTGTTTGTTCCTTTAAATGCTAAGCATACTGTGGGCTACTAATCCTTGTACAGTCAGTGCAGAGTATATACTGCTAGTATTATGTAGATATATGCAACCTCTGTGCTGTATACACACCCCTAACATTTTTTTCCCTTTATCCCAGGACTGGGAGGCTGAGGGCAGAGTCTGGGTGGTTTGGGGTGGTATTGGGTTGATCCAGTCAAAGCTGATCAGGGGGGTATGATGGTCTGTGACTATAGCAGAGTATGAACAGATAGTTCTCTGAGTTTTTGGTGAACTCATATAAAATAGGAGAAGTCTCATGAGGATCAGGGAAAAACATGGTCCCAAAAAGGTGTCATTCTATAACATGAAGCTGTGAGCTGTGTGTGCCCTGCTAGCTATACACTTCCTAGGTACTGAGCCTTGTACAGTAAGTGCTGTGTGTATACTGCTAGCTATACATTCCTATTTACTGAGCCTTGTACAGTTAGTGCTGTGTTTATACTGCTAGCTATAACTTCCTAGGTACTGAGCCTTGTACAGTTAGTGCTGTGTGTATACTGCTAGCTATACACTTCCTAGGTACTGAGCCTTGTACAATTAGTGCTGTGTGTATACTGCTAGCTATACACTTCCTAGGTACTGAGCCTTGTACAGTTAGTGTTGTGTGTGTGTGTACTGCTAGCTATACACTTCCTAGGTACAGAGCCTTGTACAGTTAGTGCTGTGTGTGTACTGCTAGCTATACACTTCCTAGGTACTGAGCCTTGTACAGTTAGTGTTGTGTGTGTGTGTACTGCTAGCTATACACTTCCTAGGTACAGAGCCTTGTACAGTTAGTGCTGTGTGTATACTGCTAGCTATACACTACCTAGGTACTGAGCCTTGTACAGTTAGTGCTGTGTGTATACTGCTAGCTATACACTTCCTAGGTACTGAGCCTTGTACAGTTAGTGCTGTGTGTACTATACACTTCCTAGGTACTGAGCCTTGTACAGTTAGTGCTGTGTGTATACTGCTAGCTATATACTTCCTAGGTACTGAGCCTTGTACAGTTAGTGCTGCGTGTATACTGCTAGCTATACACTTCCTAGGTACTGAGCCTTGTACAGTTAGTGCTGTGTGTATACTGCTAGCTATATACACTACCTAGGTACTGAGCCTTGTACAG
The DNA here is from genome assembly GCF_027579735.1 of Bombina bombina. Taxonomy (NCBI): domain Eukaryota; kingdom Metazoa; phylum Chordata; class Amphibia; order Anura; family Bombinatoridae; genus Bombina; species Bombina bombina. The sequence goes on from NC_069505.1 coordinate 556,018,500, forward strand.
TTAGTGCTGTGTGTATACTGCTAGCTATACACTTCCTATGTACTGAGCCTTGTACAGTTAGTGCTGTGTGTATACTGCTAGCTATACACTTCCTAGGTACAGAGCCTTGTACAGTTAGTGCTGTGTATACTGCTAGCTATACACGTCCTAGGTACTGAGCTTTGTACAGTTAGTGCTGTGTGTATACTTCTAGCTATACACTTCCTAGGTACTGAGCCTTGTACAGTTAGTGCTGTGTATACTGCTAGCTATACACTTCCTACCTACTGAGCCTTGTACAGTTTGTGCTGTGTGTACTATACACTTCCTAGGTACTGAGCCTTGTACAGTTAGTGCTGTGTATACTGCTAGCTATACACTTCCTACCTACTGAGCCTTGTACAGTTTGTGCTGTGTGTACTATACACTTCCTAGGTACTGAGCCTTGTACAGTTAGTGCTGTGTATACTGCTAGCTATACACTTCCTACCTACTGAGCCTTGTACAGTTTGTGCTGTGTGTACTATACACTTCCTAGGTACTGAGCCTTGTACAGTTAGTGCTGTGTTTATACTGCTAGCTATACACTTCCTAGGTACTGAGCCTTGCACAGTAAGTGCTGTGTGTATACTGCTAGCTATACACTTCCTAGGTACTGAGCCTTGTACAGTTAGTGCTGTGTGTATACTGCTAGCTATACACTTCCTAGGTACTGAGCCTTGTACAGTTAGTGCTGTGTGTATACTGCTAGCTATACACTTCCTAGGTACTGAGCATTGTACAATTAGTGCTGTGTGTATACTGCTAGCTATACACTTCCTAGGTACTGAGCGTTTGTACAGTTAGTGATGTGTGTATACTGCTAGCTATACACTTCCTAGGTACTGAGCCTTGTACAGTTAGTGCTGTGTGTATACTGCTAGCTATACACTTCCTAGGTACTGAGCCTTGTACAGTTAGTGCTGTGTGTATACTGCTAGCTATACACTACCTAGGTACTGAGCCTTGTACAGTTAGTGCTGTGTATACTGCTAGCTATACACTTCCTAGGTACTGAGCCTTGTACAGTTAGTGCTGTGTGTATACTGCTAGCTATACACTTCCTAGGTACTGAGCCTTGTACAGTTAGTGCTGTGTGTATACTGCTAGCTATATACTTCCTAGGTACTGAGCCTTGTACAGTTAGTGCTGTGTGTATACTGCTAGCTATACACTTCCTATGTACTGAGCCTTGTACAGTTAGTGCTGTGTGTATACTGCTAGCTATACACTTCCTAGGTACTGAGCCTTGTACAGTTAGTGCTGTGTGTATACTGCTAGCTATATACTACCTAGGTACTGAGCCTTGTACATTTAGTGCTGTGTATACTGCTAGCTATACACTTCCTACCTACTGAGCCTTGTACAGTTAGTGCTGTGTGTGTACTGCTAGCTATACACTTCCTAGGTACTGAGCCTTGTACAGTTAGTGCTGTGTGTATACTGCTAGCTATACACTTCCTAGGTACTGAGCCTTGTACAGTTAGTGCTGTGTGTATACTGCTAGCTATACACTTCCTAGGTACTGAGCCTTGTACAGTTAGTGCTGTGTGTATACTGCTAGCTATACACTTCCTAGGTACTGAGCCTTGTACAGTTAGTGATGTGTGTATACTGCTAGCTATATACTTCCTAGGTACTGAGCCTTGTACAGTTAGTGCTGTGTGTATACTGCTAGCTATACACTTCCTAGGTACTGAGCCTTGTACAGTTAGTGCTGTGTGTATACTGCTAGCTATACACTTCCTAGGTACTGAGCCTTGTACAGTTAGTGCTGTGTGTATACTGCTAGCTATACACTTCCTAGGTACTGAGCCTTGTACAGTTAGTGCTGTGTGTATACTGCTAGCTATACACTTCCTAGGTACTGAGCCTTGTACAGTAAGTGCTGTGTGTATACTGCTAGCTATGCACTTCCTAGGTACTGAGCCTTGTACAGTTAATGCTGTGTGTATACTGCTAACTATACACTTCCTATGTACTGAGCCTTGTACAGTTAGTGCTGTGTGTATACTGCTAGCTATACACTTCCTAGGTACTGAGCCTTGTACAGTTAGTGCTGTGTGTATACGGCTAGCTATACACTACCTAGGTACTGAGCCTTGTACATTTAGTGCTGTGTATACTGCTAGCTATACACTTCCTACCTACTGAGCCTTGTACAGTTAGTGCTGTGTGTGTACTGCTAGCTATACACTTCCTACCTACTGAGCCTTGTACAGTTAGTGCTGTGTGTATACTGCTAGCTATACACTTCCTAGGTACTGAGCCTTGTACAGTTAGTGCTGTGTGTATACTGCTAGCTATACACTTCCTACCTACTGAGCCTTGTGCAGTTAGTGCTGTGTGTATACTGCTAGCTATATACTTCCTAGGTACTGAGCCTTGTACAGTTAGTGCTGTGTGTATACTGCTAGCTATACAATTCCTATGTACTGAGCCTTGTACAGTTAGTGCTGTGTGTATACTGCTAGCTATACACTTCCTAGGTACAGAGCTTTGTACAGTTAGTGCTGTGTGTATACTGCTAGCTATACACTTCCAAGGTACTGAGCCTTGTACAGTTTGCGCTGTGTGTATACTGCTGCTGTTATGTACATGTATACACCATGTGCGTGGTACACTGTCAGCTCTATACTTCTTACATTGTACAGTTGGTGGTGTGTGTATACTACTACTGTTATGTACAAATATACACTGTGTGCATGGTGCTGAGTACACTGCCAGCTCTACACTTCATAAGTACTGATCCTTGTACAGTTAGTGCTGAGAGTATACCGTTGGTGTTATACTGATCATGATGCTATAAAGTAGCTTATGATGTAACTGAGCTGCTAGTCTCTGACCATGTGACATGAATATCTAACAAACGCTCTCTCAGTCTGTCTCCTGCTCTCTGTCTAATCCAGAACCTGAGCAAGTCTTACTGGGACACGGACAGTAAAGACAAAACTAAAACTTAAAGGGACAGTAAACCCCCTGTAATTACAAGACATTTATGTTGCTATAGAATAACATATAGGTTAAGTCTTAACAGTTGTAAGGCAAATTAACATCCTTTTTTCTGCTCTGGGAGCAGAGACTTATTGGTTGGGAGAAAAAGAAAAGTACTAGAAAAAGCACTCTTGCCTCAAACCTTAAATAGAGAAAACCAATGGCCATATATTGCTATGACCATCCATACTGGTGGAGTAAAACATCACACATGATACTAGTGTCAAAGTGATTGGTTTATTGCAGTATAAAATAAATAGTGCATGTAAACTTACATCCAATAAATTATATATATATAGCAGTGAGCTTACATCCAATAAATTATATATATATATATATATATATATATATATATATATATATATATATATATATATATATATATATAGCAGAGAACTTACATCCAATAAATTATATATATAGCAGTGAACTTACATCCAATAAATTATATATATAGCAGTGAACTTACATACGATAAATTATATCTATAGCAGTGAGCTTACATACAATAAATATATATATATATATATATATATATATAGCAGAGAACTTACATACAATAAATTATATCTATAGCAGTGAGCTTACATACAATATATATATATATATATATATATATATATATATATATATATATATATAAATTCAGTATATTTTTAAAAAGAAAAATATATTAACATAGCAGAGCTATATGAGAGTACTATGTATAAAGAAGGGGAATACAGCACTCAGCACAAAATACTCCTGATTGATCTGATATGCAGATTAAAGGCTGAAACATTTGTATCCAGACACAAAAACAACTGACACACCTCGGTTAACTCAAAAAGCCATGATATTTATTCCTTTCAATAAAACAAAGCAAGCATGCAAATGTCACAACACATATAGAGCCCCACTGCAGTGGATAGACTAACCACAGTATGTATATTAGTACAAATACTGTTAGATATAACATGAGCTATGAAATGACAGAGATACATTGATATACAATAGTATGAGGATTATGCCAACAAGTAGTGACTGAGAACACCGATAGATGCATATATCTATTATAAAAGTTCTGATGAAAAGACTTGATGTAATATGATTCCTTAGAGCCTCTAAGTCACTGATAAGGCATTAAACACAACTGGTGGGAACTGACATTATCGAGGTAAGAACGTCCTCAAACATCAGTTAGCCAGATATCTCCAATCTCAGAAATTTTCAGCTCGTTTTCCTTGAGCGGCACATGTAATTGTAACAAATGCATACAACCTTGTTTGTTGCAGCGTGATCCGGGTATGCTAGGCAAAGAGGCATTCAGGTAAGTGGACCGGGACTCCTCCTCTGACGTCCTTTCAATCCCAACAGGTAGCGGTCTGTATCTTTGCTCAACAGAACACAGGTCAGACTTGAAGCTCCGTTTATGGGTAAAGCTGATTTTCTTACGCCTCTGCCAAGAAATTTTCCGGCTCCTTTCGAATATGCACCCGCCAAGCTTTACAGGTGCTATACTTCTGCTGCTTCAGAGTGATTAGGTAGACGCGCGTTTCGCCCCACAATGCTGTGCGGTCGGGGCCTCGTCAGGACTATCAATCAGGAATAGAACTTGCTGCTTTTATTGATTGCTCACCTGCCAGTATAGAGAGGTGTGTTTGTGCCAGCCAATCATCTTTGTTGAATATATGACACCTTATTTTAAGAAAGACTGTTCGTTTATTACCCCTCTCAACCACTTTGATATTTACCTATAAAATACCATCAGGCACAAGGTTGATATGGATAAAAATACAATGTTATATCCATGGCGGTTAAGCATGGTTAGAAGCAAGTTAAAAAGGAAACAAAAAATCACGGCATTTAAAAGAAAACCGAAGTGTGCAGAGCTTGAAGCAAACTATGTCAAAATGACACATAAGAAAAAACTAACTATTTTCTTCTGTATCTAGACAAAAGGTCTAGAGTAAATTAATGGACAAACTATACAAAGTGTTGATTTAAAAATAACAAATTGTATTCCTTAATTTAAAGGATACAATTGTTACAACATATGACGCTTAAATCATATGGATTGACTGAGATGCAGCTTATGAACTAAGGAATTACTTTTCACCTTAAAAATCCCATAGTTTATATTTATATAGATGGTAAAGGTTATTGATAGAAATATATGAAGAGGTAAGTTATGTATTTAACTATATAGTACTGTCTACATTCGCTAGAAAAACTATTTTAATTTAAGAAAGATCCATATTCAATTCTCTCATTCAGGCCAAGAGGGGACACTGTCTGAAGCACATATGTCCATCTTGCTTCATTTTTAAGGAGACATGCATTGTTATCCCCACCTCTACCATTCATGATCCCATGATCAATTGCTACAAACTTTAAGGAGGAAGTATTACTATTGTGGACATCTTTAAAATGTCGTGCTACACTAGTGTCTCTCTCATAAAGGATATCATCCCGTTGCTCCTGTATCCTGTCCTTAAACATGCGTTTGGTTTTACCTACATAGAACAGGGGACAGGAGCAACTCAGGAGATATATTACACCAACGGTGTTACAATTAGAAAAGCATCTAATGTCAAAATGTTTCCCAGTATTTGCTGAAAATGTTTTACATTTGCGCATATAGGGACAGTATACACAATGTCCACAAGGAAAGTTACCCTTTACTTGTTGGTGTCTATTCAACCAACATTTTTCTGGTTCTGACCTCACAAATCTACTTTTGACTAACTTATCCTTTAAGTTAGGAGATTTCTTTGCAGTCAATAGAGGTTTACTTCCAACTTTTTCTACAATTTTGTCATCAAGGGAAAGCAAATGCCAATTATGTGACAAAATCTCTCTTATATTTTGCCATTGGCAGTTGTAAGTGGTTATGAATCTAATATAGTTTTCATTCTTAACATTTTTCTTGCAATACAGCAGATCATTTCGCTTAAGTTTTCTAACTTTGTTTAAAGTAGACTTTATCAAATTTTGTGAATATCCTCTATCTAGAAAATTTTTACACATGATCTCTGCATGATATTCAAATTTAATTTTGGAGGAACAATTCCTCTTTAATCTTAACAATTGGCCATAGGGGATTCCTTTCTTTAGGGACTCTGGGTGACCACTGGATGCCTCCAATAGGCTATTAGTTGCCGTACTTTTGCGATGGTTTTCAGTAGAGATGCTATGGCCTTCTTTTTTAATGCAAATATCAAGGAAAGGGAGCTCCTTTTCACTGTATGCATATGTCAGTAAAATGTTACGGTTGTTAATGTTAAGTGAATTGACAAATTCTTGTAGGCAGGCCAGGGGGCCATCCCAAAACATCAGGATATCGTCCACATATCTAATCCAAAGGGATACATAGGAGCTGAACACATCCTCAAACTGCTCAAATATGTCCAACTCCCATGCTCCCAAATGCAGACATGCATATGTGGGTGCACATACCGCTCCCATTGCTGTCCCCCTGACCTGCCTATAAATAGAACCATCAAATTAAAAAACATTATTCTCAAGAATAAACCTTAATAGGTCTATTACAAAAGTTGTATGTTTGTCACTTCCAGAACCCCTAGTTTTCAAAAAGTGTTCATTGGCCTTAATTCCTGCCTCATGCGGAATTGATGAATAGAGGCTCTCTACATCAAGGGATACAAGGATTGTGTTAGAGGAGACTGTTACATCGTCCAATTTACGCAAAAGATCTGGGGTATCCTTTACGTAAGAAGGAAGGGAAAGAAGAAATGGCCTTAGGAAAAAATCCACATATTGTCCGATGTGTTCACTGATGCCCCCTATCCCCGACACAATTGGTCTCCCAGGTGGATGGGATTTATTCTTGGGGATTTTCGGGATAATGTAAAAGTGAGACACTATAATAACTATAATAACATATATTAGAATTTATATATGTTGCTCCTTTTTGTCTAGGCTGAGACATTGTTTACAGACACTACAAACATGGCCTTTATTCTATCTGATGAAGTCTGGGAAGCTGAACTAAAGGAGTCACTAACTAATACCAATCTTGAAAGTGGTGATTTAGAAACCAATGTTTTTAACGCTTTCAAGAAATACAAGAATTGTATAGTTAAACAGGTTAAAGTTAGGGCTGAAAACTCAAGTTTAGCAAACTATGTGGAGAAAAAAATTGTCCCAAGGGGCTTAAGGTTGTTTCTTGACCCAGGTTTTAATGCCAGAGAGGAAGAAGGAGGTTTAGAGTTTATTGAAGAATGGAATGAGAAACTTTCAGTGTGTGCATTAGGAATGACTGAGATGCTAATAAAAAGAAATGATAAAAGATTGAATAAAATTAAGGAAGAAGTTGAAGAAGCATTACAGATAGTTAACAAGTTTGATCACAATCCCAATTTTGATAAATTAAATGAAGAAACAAAAACACATATATCTAGATTGCAAGCAGAAATTAAAATAAGAAAATGTAGAAAATTACACCGTGACCAAGAGGATTACCAAAATAAAAAAGTCTATGTATACAAGTTCGACAAGGGTTCCTATGACTCAGGAACAGATATGTCGGACTTAGATACTGATGACAGGACTTCAAAAAACGATGGAGCCACAGGCTCCCACAATTTGGGGCAAGGAAATATAGGAGGAGACGAGGGGGGAGGAAGAGGAGGAGAGGCACAAACAACCCAATTAGGGAGGAGATATCAACAGCGAGAGCAGAGAGGGAGAGGGGACACTTTGAGACAGAGATCAAGAAACAGGGGAAGACCACGGAGAAGACCCTATCAGGGTTATTAAATCCCGCCCCTGCTAATGATGAACTGCAAATCATTAACTTGTCCTCCTTTAACCTTAATCTAACTCATATCAAAGTGCTTAGAAAAGGCCTTTCATTTTGCCCTACAAATAAGTTAAATAAGTTTGATCTTATTAAAGATTTACACATGTTTGCTAGAAAGCTTGTGCTACACCATACCCTTCATCAATTTTCAGAAAGTAAAAAAGAAAATGAAGCACAAAAGGCGTTAACATCTCTCTTAGCTGACAGTGAGGGACGTACTACATTCCGTGAAAGTGATAAAATTTTTAGAACAAATCTAAAATCTAAATCAACATTTATGCCCTCAATTGCACAGGTTCCTGCCATTTCACTATTTGTAAAATCTGTTGAAAAAGAAATTGAGAAATTACCTGATGATTGGATTTGGGTTGATAATCTATCTTTTAAGGAAAGGAATGCTCTCAAGGAACTCATGTCAGCTAAGGGAATTATTTATAAGCCGGCTGACAAGGGAGGGAACTTAGTCTTATTAGATGAAACTAACTACTTAAATGAGGCAAAAAGGCAACTTTTGGATAAGACCCAATATGAAAGACTTCAGAGAAATCCATTGATACTGATGAAATCAAAACTCTATCACATTTTACAAAGTGCAAAAATGGAAGGGTTGATTTCTTTAGATGAGTTTAAATTCATGAATCCGATGTGTCCAGTGATGCCCACCTTTTACATTATCCCGAAAATCCACAAGAATAAATCCCATCCACCTGGGAGACCAATTGTGTCGGGGATAGGGGGCATCAGTGAACACATCGGACAATATGTGGATTTTTTCCTAAGGCCATTTCTTCTTTCCCTTCCTTCTTACGTAAAGGATACCCCAGATCTTTTGCGTAAATTGGACAATGTAACAGTCTCCTCTAACACAATCCTTGTATCCCTTGATGTAGAGAGCCTCTATTCATCAATTCCGCATGAGGCAGGAATTAAGGCCATTGAACACTTTTTGAAAACTAGGGGTTCTGGAAGTGACAAACATACATTTGTAATAGACCTATTAAGGTTTATTCTTGAGAATAATGTTTTTGAATTTGATAGTTCTATTTATAGGCAGGTCAGGGGGACAGCAATGGGAGCGGTATGTGCACCCACATATGCATGTCTGCATTTGGGAGCATGGGAGTTGGACATATTTGAGCAGTTTGAGGATGTGTTCAGCTCCCATGTATCCCTTTGGATTAGATATGTTGACGATATCCTGATGTTTTGGGATGGCCCCCTGGCCTGCCTACAAGAATTTGTCAATTCACTTAACATTAACAACCGTAACATTTTACTGACATATGCATACAGTGAAAAGGAGCTCCCTTTCCTTGATATTTGCATTAAAAAAGAAGGCCATAGCATCTCTACTGAAAACCATCGCAAAAGTACGGCAACTAATAGCCTATTGGAGGCATCCAGTGGTCACCCAGAGTCCCTAACAATGGCCAATTGTTAAGATTAAAGAGGAATTGTTCCTCCAAAATTAAATTCGAATATCATGCAGAGATCATGTGTAAACATTTTCTAGATAGAGGATATTCACAAAATTTGATAAAGTCTACTTTAAACAAAGTTAGAAAACTTAAGCGAAATGATCTGCTGTATTGCAAGAAAAATGTTAAGAATGAAAACTATATTAGATTCATAACCACTTACAACTGCCAATGGCAAAATATAAGAGAGATTTTGTCACATAATTGGCATTTGCTTTCCCTTGATGACAAAATTGTAGAAAAAGTTGGAAGTAAACCTCTATTGACTGCAAAGAAATCTCCTAACTTAAAGGATAAGTTAGTCAAAAGTAGATTTGTGAGGTCAGAACCAGAAAAATGTTGGTTGAATAGACACCAACAAGTAAAGGGTAACTTTCCTTGTGGACATTGTGTATACTGTCCCTATATGCACAAATGTAAAACATTTTCAGCAAATACTGGGAAACATTTTGACATTAGATGCTTTTCTAATTGTAACACCGTTGGTGTAATATATCTCCTGAGTTGCTCCTGTCCCCTGTTCTATGTAGGTAAAACCAAACGCATGTTTAAGGACAGGATACAGGAGCACCGGGATGATATCCTTTATGAGAGAGACACTAGTGTAGCACGACATTTTAAAGATGTCCACAATAGTAATACTTCCTCCTTAAAGTTTGTAGCAATTGATCATGGGATCATGAATGGTAGAGGTGGGGATAACAATGCATGTCTCCTTAAAAAAGAAGCAAGATGGACATATGTGCTTCAGACAGTGTCCCCTCTTGGCCTGAATGAGAGAATTGAATATGGATCTTTCTTAAATTAAAATAGTTTTTCTAGCGAATGTAGACAGTACTATATAGTTAAATACATAACTTACCTCTTCATATATTTCTATCAATAACCTTTACCATCTATATAAATATAAACTATGGGATTTTTAAGGTGAAAAGTAATTCCTTAGTTCATAAGCTGCATCTCAGTCAATCCATATGATTTAAGCGTCATATGTTGTAACAATTGTATCCTTTAAATTAAGGAATACAATTTGTTATTTTTAAATCAACACTTTGTATAGTTTGTCCATTAATTTACTCTAGACCTTTTGTCTAGATACAGAAGAAAATAGTTAGTTTTTTCTTATGTGTCATTTTGACATAGTTTGCTTCAAGCTCTGCACACTTCGGTTTTCTTTTCAATGCCGTGATTTTTTGTTTCCTTTTTAACTTGCTTCTAATCATGCTTAACCGCCATGGATATAACATTGTATTTTTATCCATATCAACCTTGTGCCTGATGTTTTTTTATAGGTAAATATCAAAGTGGTTGAGAGGGGTAATAAACGAACAGTCTTTCTTAAATTAAGGTGTCATACATTCAACAAAGATGATTGGCTGGCACAAACACACCTCTCTATACTGGCAGGTGAGCAATCAATAAAAGCAGCAAGTTCTATTCCTGATTGATAGTCCTGACGAGGCCCCGACCGCACAGCATTGTGGGGCAAAACGCGCGTCGACCTAATCACTCTGAAGCAGCAGAAGTATAGCACCTGTAAAGCTTGGCGGGTGCATATTCGAAAGGAGCCGGAAAATTTCTTGGCAGAGGCGTAAGAAAATCAGCTTTACCCATAAACGGAGCTTCAAGTCTGACCTGTGTTCTGTTGAGCAAAGATACAGACCGCTACCTGTTGGGATTGAAAGGACGTCAGAGGAGGAGTCCCGGTCCACTTACCTGAATGCCTCTTTGCCTAGCATACCCGGATCACGCTGCAACAAACAAGGTTGTATGCATTTGTTACAATTACATGTGCCGCTCAAGGAAAACGAGCTGAAAATTTCTGAGATTGGAGATATCTGGCTAACTGATGTTTGAGGACGTTCTTACCTCGATAATGTCAGTTCCCACCAGTTGTGTTTAATGCCTTATCAGTGACTTAGAGACTCTAAGGAATCATATTACATCAAGTCTTTTCATCAGGACTTTTATAATAGATATATGCATCTATCGGTGTTCTCAGTCACTACTTGTTGGCATAATCCTCATACTATTGTATATCAATGTATCTCTGTCATTTCATAGCTCATGTTATATCTAACAGTATTTGTACTAATATACATACTGTGGTTAGTCTATCCACTGTAGTGGGGCTCTATATGTGTTGTGACATTTGCATGCTTGGTTTGTTTTATTGAAAGGAATAAATATCATGGCTTTTTGAGTTAACCGAGGTGTGTCAGTTGTTTTTGTGTCTGGATACAAATGTTTCAGCCTTTAATCTGCATATCAGATCAATCAGGAGTATTTTGTGCTGAGTGCTGTATTCCCCTACTTTATACATAGTACTCTCATATAGCTCTGCTATGTTAATATATTTTTCTTTTTAAAAATATACTGAATTTATAGAATAGATTTTGGGGTCTGCACCAGGCCTATGTTCAGCTAACGCTGGCTAGGAATGCTGTGTTGAGTCCCAAGAGAAACAAAAAGTATTTTGTTAATGTCCTTGTTCCCCAGTTATGATAAAGAAAATAAATAGTAATAAAAACGATTGTAATCCTGGTATCGTTCCTGTTTGTAATTAAGCACTGCTCAATCGTCACTTTTTATCGGCATATAAACACAGGTCTAGATTTAAACCATGCTCACAATCCATTAAGCAAGGAGAGAGGCTGTAAAGTAAGGCTCTGCTACTTACGCTGAAAAGCTAGCAGTATACAACCGCCAAACTGAACAGCTGAGCAGCCAGAGAGCTACTGGAACACCAACACTAAACAGCCAATACTACCATGCAACAAACAGACCCAATAAAGCTGCTAACTAGAACCTGATAGCCACATAAGCTTACTGTGATTCAGCAACAGTTGTGTCCCAGTTCAGTGATGATTTGAGCAAAGATTCTTTGTTTTCCAGTAATGGTAAAAGGATATGTGAATAACACTTGCTCCAGGGATCTTGAAAGGAAATTTGCCTACGATCGTTTCACCAAATTGGCTTCATCAGGGCTTGTAATTTGCATTCTTCCTCAGCTGCCTTATAACAGCCTAATTGAGGATCCCCCAAGTCTAAACCATGTGAAAATAAAGGATTTCTACTACATAAATAAAGTTCACTGCTAATCAATAGATACAATTACTTAAATATTTCTCAATAATTGACACTTTTTGACCATATGTGAATGAAATCAGCAGGTGTTATTAACTGAAATATATTGGTATATTTCTGTATTTTTTACATATAATGGCTCCCTGTTCATATGACCGCTATGGTTCATGCTTATACTGCTGCACTGTTGCAGCTATTTTATTTAAAGGTGCAAGACAATTGATATTGGCTATAAAGCAACCACTTGGTAAAAAACTTTGTTGCCAATAATTGTAATCAGTATTGGCTGCTTTTTAAACCTTTTAAATTTCTCATTTGAGGGAATACACAGGACAATTCCTGAATTTAAAGATACAGGGCTCCTAATGCAAACAACAGAAATGAACACAGTTTAACCCAAAGTGAACAAGCTCAATAGGTATTATATGGAAAAGTCTACATGACTTATTTCTTTCATTTGTACATACAATAACTTCCTGCTGATGAGACCATTATGGCCAACACCTCTAAAGCTATTTAAGGCAGCTGAGGAAGAATGCAAATTACAAGCCCTGATGAAGCCAATTTGGTGAAACGATCGTAGGCAAATTTCCTTTCAAGATCCCTGGAGCAAGTGTTATCCACATATCCTTTTACCATTACTGGAAAACAAAGAATCTTTGCTCAAATCATCACTGAACTGGGACACAACTGTTGCTGAATCACAGTAAGCTTATGTGGCTATCGGGTTCTAGTTACCAGCTTTATTGGGTCTGTTTGTTGCATGGTAGTATTGGCAGTTTAGTGTTGGTGTTCCAGAAGCTCTCTGGCTGCTCAGCTGTTCAGTCTGGCGGTTTTATACTGCTAGCTTTTCAGCGTAAGTAGCAGAGCCTTACTTTACAGCCTCTCTCCTTGCTTAATGGATTGTGAGCATGGTTTAAATCTAGACCTGTGTTTATATGCCAATAAAAAGTGACGATTGTGCAGTGCTTAATTACAAGCAGTAACGATACCAGGATTACAATCTTTTTTGTTACTATTTATTTCCTTTATCATAACTGGGAAAAAGGACATTAACAAAAGACTTTTTGTTTCTCTTGGGACTCAACACAGCATTCAGGAAAACAACACTTCAGTGTGGTAAACGGTTTATGGACATTTTATTTGTAAAACTTATTATTTACAGGGTTCTCTTTGTTTAATTCCTAAGTTCACTGCTATATATAGAATTTATTGTATGTAAGTTCACTGCTATATATATAATTTATTGTATGTAAGTTCACTGCTATATATATAATTTATTGTATGTAAGTTCACTGCTATATATATAATTTATTGTATGTAACTTCACTGCTATATATATAATTTATTGTATGTAAGATCACTGCTATATATATAATTTATTGTATGTAAGATCACTGCTATATATATAATTTATTGTATGTATGTTCACTGCTATATATATAATTTATTGTATGTATGTTCACTGCTATATATATAATTTATTGTATGTATGTTCACTGCTATTTATATATAATTTATGTATGTAAGTTCACTGCTATATATATATATAATTTATTGTATGTAAGTTCACTGCTATATATATAATTTATTGTATGTAAGTTCACTGATATATATATATATATATATATATATATAATTTATTGTATGTAAGTTCACTGCTATATATATAATTTATTGTATGTAAGTTCACTGCTATATATATATAATTTATTGTATGTATGTTCACTGCTATATATATAATTTATTGGATGTTAGTTCACTGCTATATATATAATTTATTGTATGTAAGTTCACTGATATATATATATATATAATTTATTGTATGTAAGTTCACTGCTATATATATATATATATATATATATATATATATATATATATATATATATATATATATATATATATAATTTATTGTATGCAAGTTCACTGATATATATATATATATATATATTTATTGTATGTAAGTTCACTGCTATATATATATATATATATATATATATATATAATTTATTAATTTATTGTATGTAAGTTCACTGCTATATATATATTTATATATATATATATAATTTATTGTATGCAAGTTCACTGCTATATACATAATTTATTGTATGTAAGCTCACTGCTATATATATATAATTTATTGTATGTAAGCTCACTGCTATATATATAATTTATTATATGTAAGTTCACTGCTATATATATATAATTTATTGTATGTAAGTTAACTGCTATATATATATATATATATATATATATATATATAAATATATATATAATTTATTGTATGCAAGTTCACTGCTATATATATATAATTATTGTATGTAAGTTCACTGCTATATATATAATTTATTGTATGTAAGTTCACTGCTATATATATAATTTATTGTATGTAAGTTCACTGGTGTGTATATATATATATATATATATATATATATATATATAATTTATTGTATGTATGTTCACATGCACTATTTATTTTATAGTGCAATAAACCAATCACTTTGACACTAGCATCATGTGTGTTGTTTTACTCCACCAGTATGGATGGTCATAGCAACATAAGGCCATTGTTTTCCTCTATTTAAGGTTTGAGGCAAGAGTGCTTTTTCTAGCACTTTTCTTTAATATTAAATATTTTATAAATTTACTAGAGCACTGGTCTTTTATGACTTTTTGCCTGCCTAAACTATACTTGTGCCCGGTTATTTTATTATTTACTACTTATTGGTTGGGAGTAGACAGGGCGCTAGATTGCAAGTGGCGCACTATTTGTTTTATCACTCGCGCACAAACTTCTCTAGAAGTAAATCTATTAACGCAAGTGAAAGTAAAAAGTTTAGGCTCTTCCAGACCATCATAGCTGACCTCCCTAATAGAGTGAAAAAGAAGATAAACCCCTTGGCACACACTAGAAAGAATTACCTTAAACTACCGGGAATAGGGATCAAAGGATAAAACATAACTTTTAATTATAATATCAATAAGATACTAATTTAAAATCAAGTAAAAAAAAAAAGAGAGACAAATACTAGTAGTACTGCCTTATATTCTAGAGAAAATATACTATCAAGCTTATTATTACAAATAAGTAATACAAAGTAGCAATAATCAATTGTAGCAACAGTGGCTTCAACTGAAAACAACCAAGAGCCAAAAAAGGACAATTATAGGCCCACTGTGACGTATCCAGCGAGTTAAAAAGACCATACACTAATCTCACCAAAGACGAACATAAATCCATTAAAGACATACAGGGATGGCAAGTTGTGGTGATCAAACCCTCTGATAAGGGCGGGAATGTTGTGATCCAGCCAGTAAATATCTATAAACTGGAGGCCTTAAAGGACCAGTCAACACAGTAGATTTGCATAATCAACAAATGCAAGATAACAAGACAATGCAATAGCACTTAGTCTGAACTTTAAATTAGTAGATTTTTTTTCCTGAAAATTTTAAGTTATGTCTTTTTCCACTCCCCCTGTACCATGTGACAGCCTTCAGCCAATCACAAATGCATACACATACCATGTGACAGCCATCAGCCATTCACAAATGCATACACACTTATTCTTGCACATGCTCAGTAGGAGCTGGTGACTCAAAAAGTTTAAATATAAAAAGACTGTGCACGTTTAGTTAATGGAAGTAAATTGGAAAGTTGTTTAAAATAGCATGCTCTATCTGAATAATGACAGTTTAATTTTGATTGAGTGTCCCTTTAAAGGGATATGAAACCCAAAATGTTTCTTTCATGATTCAGATAGAGAATACAATTTTAAACAACTTTCCAATTGACTTCTATTATTTAATTTGATTTAATTTGCTTCCTTATCTTGTTGTCCTTTGCTTAAATCTTTATCTAGGCAAGCTCAGGAGCAGCAGTAAACCTAGGCTCTAGCTGTTGATTGGTTGCTGCATATATATATATATATTTAAATTTTTATTTTGTTGAAGCGTGAGTTCAGGTTTACACTTATGCTGGTACAGAACAAGAACATAATACATGGTACTGTACATTATTAATTAGTTACATAATGATAACTGATGAACAGAGAAAGTAGTAGAAGGGAGAAAACAAAACTTCGAGATTTGTACAGTATAAATCAAAATTAGCCATAAGTCAGATTGTCGCTCTTATCCTGTCTGAATACAAAACTCAACACTTCAAGAGTTTTCTATATAAAGAAAGGTATCTAATGTAGCTAAATTAGCAACGGAGAAACTAACTACAGTAGCGAGAATTGTTCCAAATATAGTAATAGGGGTCAGGAGGTGGTTCAAGGAACGGGGATTAGGGAATAAAAAAAAAAAAAAGGGGGGGGAGGCTTCAGAAGTAACAACCAGAAGTCTACATCAGTCAGGATATAACTCAGTCCATGGGGACCAAATCTCATGGTAGAAGTCTACTTTATCAAGAATTCTATGGGAGTATAGCTCCATCTGTTTGATATGATGGACAGTGGTGAGGACTTGTGAAATGTGAGGTGGTTCCCTATGTTTCCACATTCTAGCAAGCATTAATTTCGCAGCCATGGGGAGGTATATAACTAGGGCTTCTCTAGACTTTGTCAGGTTTGGGGCTTGCATGTGTAGCAGGGAAATCTCTGGTTTGAATGGAAGGGAAATATTTAATGAGTGAAATATTCTGAAAACCTTCCTCCACAATGGCTGGATCCTGGGGCACGACCACCAGACATGGAGTGAGGTCCCCAGTTGTCCGCATTCCCTCCAACACCAGGGAGGGTGAGTGCCATAGATCCTATGTAGAGTAGAGGGTGTAAGGTGCCATCTTACTAGAATCTTGTACTGTAGCTCCCAAAGAATAGCACAGTGTAAGAGTTTTTTAGTTACGGTGATACGTGTATGCCATATATCAATGTCGGCAGTGAAGCCTATCTCCCTCTCCCAGGCCTTGTGTTGAGCAATTTTATGAAGTGTGGTAGATTCAAGAAGAAGATTATAGTGAAAAGATAGGGCGGCATATATATATATATATATATATATATATATATATATATATTGATTGTCATTGGCTCACCCATGTGTTCAGTTAGAAACCATTAGTGCATTGCTGCTCCTTCAACAAATGATTCTAAGAGAATTAAACAAATTAGATTACAGAAGTAAATTAGAAAGTTGTTTAAAATTGCATTCTCTATTTGAATCAAGAAAGAACATTTTGGGGTTTCATGTCCCTTTAAGACAACTTAAATAGTATGGTTGTTATAAGAGATTAATGCAAAATCCGACACCAGTCTTTCTGGCGAAATATAAAAATGTAATCCTAACTACAAGATAAAAAAAACAAATTATGCTTACCTGATAATTTCATTTCCATCTGTGGGAGTCCACTGCTTCATTCATTATTTGTGGGAATTAAGAACCTGACCAACAGGAGGAGGCAAAGACACCCCAGCCAAAGGCTTAAATACCTCCCCCACTCCCCTCATCCCCCAGTTGCCAAGGGAACAAGGGAAATTAGGAGAAATATCAGGGTATAAATGGTGCCAGAAGATAATATTAAATTTAGGTCCGCCCACCGGAGAAATGGGCGGAAGCAGTGGACTCTCCTCCCACAGATGGAAATGAAATGATCAGGTAAGCATAATTTATGTTTTCCATCTTAATGGGAGGAGAGTTCACTGCTTCATTCATTACTTGTGGGAATACCCAAGCTCTATAGGACACTGAATGAAAAAAATGGGAGGGTAAAAGGAGGCGGACCCTAAACTGAGGGCACCACAGCCCGCAGAACCTTTCTCCCAAAAGCTGCTTCCATCGAAGCAAAAACATAAAATTTGTAAAACTTTTCAACAGTACGTAAGGAGGACCAAGTAGCCGCCTTACAAATCTGCTCCATCGAAGCCTCGTTCTAAAAGGCCCAAGAAGAGGCCACAGCCCTAGTTGAGTGAGCTGTAGTCCTCTGAGGAGGCTTATGTCCCGCTGTCTCATAGGCCAAACGGATAATGCTCCTCAACTAAAAAGACAGTGAAGTGGAAGAGGCCCTCTGCCACCTGCGCTTCCCTGAATACACAACAAATAAGGACGAAGTCAGTCTGAATTCCTTTGTGACCTGAATGGTGAAAAGCCAGAATCCTGGATTCCCTAACCTTGTGCCAGGGATATCCACGTTCCTCACACCAGGATAAGTAGGTCCTCCACACCTTATGATAGATGTGAAGAGTGACTGGTTTCCTGGCCTGAATGAGAGTATCAATCACTCTCTCAGAAAAACTTCTCTTGGCCAAGACTAGGCATTCAATATCAATGCAGTCAGCCTCAGAGAATAGAGATTGTGGTGCAGAAAGGAAGCCTGAACCAGCAGATCTCTGAGACAGGGTAACCTCCATGGAGATGATGACATCCCCACCTGATCTGCAAACCACGTCCTCCGCGGCCACAACAGAGCAATCAGAATGCTTGCTCCTGTTTGATGCGGGCCACCACTTGAGGAAGAAGTGGCAACGGTGGAAAAATGTAAATTAGGTTGAACTCCCAAGGTACCGCTAAGGCATCTATCAGCTCTGCCTGGGGATCCCTGAACCGCGACCCGTATCTGGGTAGCTTGAAGTTGAGTCTGGACGCAATGAGGTCTATCTCCGGCGTCCCCCATCTGTTGCAAATCTCTGCAAACACCTCAGGATGGAGAGACTATTAACCCCGGATGAAACGATTGTCTGCTGAGAAAATCTGCTTCCCAGTTGTCCACACCCGGAATGTGGATCGCTGAGAGTGAACAGTTGTGAGTCTCTGCCCATTCCAGAATCCAAGATACTTTCCTCATGGCAAGGGAGCTTCTCGTTCCCCCCTGATGGCTTATGTAATGTTGTCCGACTGGAATCTGATAAATCGGGACGACCCCGGGGGGGGGGGGGGCAAGCCCTCAGAGCGTTGAATATCGCTCGAAGTTCCAGAATATTGATCGGTAGAGTCGACGCCTCTCGAGTCCACCTGCCCTGTGCCCTTCTGGCACCCCAAACAGCTTCCCATCCTGATAGACTTGTGTCTGTGGTCACAATCTCCCAGGATGGTCTCAAGAAGGATGTCCCCTGGGACAGCTGTCCCGGACGGACCCACCAAGAGAGGGAAACCCTTGCTCGGTTGTCCAGAGAGATCTGTTGGGATAGATCTGAATGATCGCCATTCCATTGTCTCAACATGCATCACTGAAGAGGTCTGAGATTGAACCTGGCGAATGGAATGACATCTATGCTGGATACCATGAGCCCAATCACCTCCATACACCTGGCCACCGATGGCCTTGAGGAGGTCTGAAGGGCAAGACAGCTGGACGCAATCTTGGAACGTCTCTGATCTGTCAAGAATATCTTCATGGATATGGAATCTATTATTGTGCCCAGGAATTCCACCCTTTTGCTGGGGACCAGAGAACTCTTTCCTTCGTTTATCTTCCATCCGTGGGATTGAAGGAGAAGAAGAGCTTTCGAGTGATCCTTCGTGAGACTGCAGGACGGAGCCTGGACTAAGATATCATCCAGATAAGGAGCCACCACAATACCTCTGGCTCTCGCTACCATGAGCAGCGCTCCCAGAACCTTCGTAAAGACTCTTGGGGCAGTCGCCAGACCGAAAGGTAGGGCCACAAACTGGAAGTGTTAGTCCAGAAAAGCGAATCTTAGGAACCTGAAGTGGTCCTTGTGAAATGACACGTGAAGGTAAGCATCCTTCAAATATATTGTCGTCATAAATCTCCCCTCTTGAACTAAAGGCAAAATTGATCTGATCATCTCCATTTTGAACAATGGGACTGACAAAAACTTGTTTAGGCCTTAGGTCCAGAATTTGGCGGAACATGCCCTCCTTCTTCGGGACCACGAAAAGGTTTGAATAGTACCCTAGACCTCTTTCTGCTAGAGGTACTGGTACGATTACTCCGAGAGAGGAGAGATCCCTCACGCACTCTAGAAAGGTGTCTCTCTTCTCTGATCTTGAAGATAGGTTTGACAGGAGGAATCTGCCCCTGGGCGGATGAGTCTTGAATTCTATCCTGTAACCCTGGGTGACAACCTCCAGAATCCAAGGATCCTGTACATCTCTTATCCAAGCCTTTGCGAAAAGAGTCTGCTCCGTACACGATCCAGGGAAGGATTGGGGGCCGCCCCTTCATACCGACTTTGTCTCTGCAGGCTTCTTGCTCTGCTTAGATTTATTCCAAGATTGAGCTGGTTTCCAAGATCCCTTGGACTGCTTGGTTTTCGCTGCTGGCGTTGGGACTTGTCCGAACGAAAGGGACAAAATGTAGAACCCTTATTCTTATCCTGCGGAAGGAAAGCACCCTTGCCTCTCATGACCATGGATATGATAGCGTCCAGGCCTGGACCAAAAAGAACTTTCCCCTGAAAAGGAAGGGATAGTAATCTACGACTTTAACCACAGAGCCCTGCGGGCTAGAACAGAGAAACCTGATGTCTTGGCATTTAGGCAAATAATCTGCATATTTGCATCACAGATAAATTAATTAGCTACCCTTAAGGCCTTAATTCTTTCCTGTATCTCCTCGAGGAAAGTCTCCACCTCGACCATAGCTGACAGAGCGTCACACCAGTAGGTAGCCGCTCCAGCCACTGCAGCGACTGACGCTGCCGGATGAATACAAACCCTGTAAGTTAAAACATCTTTCTCAACATGGATTCCAATTTCTTATCCATGGGATCCTTGAACGACGAACTATCCTCGATGGGGATAGTTGTACGCTTAGCGAGCGTGGAGATAGCTCCGTCCACCTTGGGGATGGCCCCCCCCACAGCTCAAGCTGAGAGTCCGGAACGGGGAACAGTCTTTTAAAAGAAGTAGAGGGAGAAAAGGGCGAACCAAGTTTCTCCCATTCGTTCTTAATATTATTAGCCATCTTCACGGGAACCGGGAAGGTCTGAGGCACCACCCTGTCCTCATAAACCCTATCTAGCTTAGGGATCGAAGGTTCCTCTGGAAGTTTTGGTTCTGGAACCTCCAACGTAGCAAGCACCTCTTTTAGTAAAAAGCGCAAATGCTCCATCTGGTTCCTCAGCAGCCGGAGGTCTAAAATTCGCTGATTCCATCCCAGAGAGACCGTCCTCCGAAGAGTCAGAGTTGTCCTCATCTGCGGATAATCTGTCAGAGAGATCCAATGAAGTAGATGACCCCTGGGACGGAAAAGTAAATTTATGCTTACCTGATAAATTAATTTCTTCTATGATACGACGAGTCCACGGATTCATCCTTTACTTGTGGGATATTATCCTCCTGCTAACAGGAAGTGGCAAAGCGCACCACAGCAGAGCTGTCTATATAGCTCCTCCCTTAGCTCCACCCCCCAGTCATTCGACCGAAGGTACAGGAAGAAAAAGGATATACTAAAAGGTGCAGAGGTGACTGAAGTTTTGAATCAAAAAAATATAGTCTGACAGGGCGGGCCGTGGACTCGTCGTATCATAGAAGAAATTAATTTATCAGGTAAGCATAAATTTACTTTTCTTCTATAAGATACGACGAGTCCACGGATTCATCCTTTACTTGTGGGATACAATACCAAAGCTACAGGTCACGGATGAACGGGAGAGACAAGACAGATGGCTAAACAGAAGGCACCACTGCTTGAAGAACTTTTCTCCAAAAAATAGCCTCCGAAGAAGCAAAAGTATCAAATTTGTAAAATTCGGAAAAGGTATGAAGCGAAGACCAAGTCGCAGCCTTACAAATCTGTTCAACAGAAGCATCATTTTTAAAAGCCCATGTGGAAGCCACCGCTCTAGTAGAGTGAGCTATAATTCTTTCAGGAGGCTGCTGTCCAGCAGTCTCATATGCCAAACGGATGATGCTTTTCAGCCAAAAAGAAAGAGGTAGCCATAGCTTTTTGACCTCTACGTTTTCCAGTATAGACAACAAACAGAGAAGATGTTTGATGGAAATCTTTGGTCGCTTGCAAGTAAAACTTCAAGGCACGAACCACATCCAAGTTGTGCAAAAGACGCTCCTTCTTAGAGGAAGGA
Source organism: Bombina bombina (assembly GCF_027579735.1). Taxonomy (NCBI): domain Eukaryota; kingdom Metazoa; phylum Chordata; class Amphibia; order Anura; family Bombinatoridae; genus Bombina; species Bombina bombina. The sequence goes on from NC_069505.1 coordinate 556,040,870, forward strand.
TTAAGACACAGGGAAGGAACAACAATTTCCTGATTAATATTCTTATTAGTAACAACCTTAGGGAGAAATCCAGGTTTGGTACGCAAAACCACCTTATCAGCATGAAAAACAAGATAAGGCGAGTCGCATTGCAATGCAGATAGCTCAGAAACTCTTCGAGCCGTAGAGATAGCAACTAAAAACAGAACTTTCCAAGATAAAAGCTTAATATCTATGGAATGCATAGGTTCAAACGGAACCCTTTGCAGAACTTTAAGAACTAAATTCAAACTCCATGGCAGAGCAACAGGTTTAAACACAGGCTTGATTCTAACTAAAGCCTGACAGAACTACTGAACATCTGGAACATCTGCCAGACGCTTATGCAGTAAAATTGACAAAGCAGATATCTGTCCCTTTAGGGAACTAGCTGATAACCCCTTCTCCAATCCTTCTTGGAGAAAGGACAAAATCCTAGGAATCCTGATCTTACTCCATGAGTAGCCTTTGGATTCGCACCAATATAGATATTTACGCCATATCTTATGATAAATTTTCCTAGTGACAGGCTTTCGAGCCTGAATCAAGGTATCTATGACCGACTCAGAGAATCCCCGCTTGGATAAAATCAAGCATTCAATCTCCAGGCAGTCAGCCGCAGAGAAACTAGATTTGGATGCTGGAACGGACCTTGAATGAGAAGGTCCTGTCTCAGTGGCAGAGTCCACGGTGGTAGTGATGACATGTCCACCAGATCTGCATACCAAGTCCTGCGTGGCCACGCAGGTGCGGTGACATCAGAGGCTGGTGAGGCAGTGGCAATGTACATGGGTGAGCCAATCACATGAGGTATCTATGTGCAGCCACCAATCAGCAGCTACTGAGCATATTTAGATATAATTTTCAACAAAGGATATCAAAAGAATGAAGAAAATTAGATATTAGATGTAAATTGGAAAGGTATTTAAAATTGCATTTTCTTTCTAAAGCATGAAAGAAAACATATGGGTTTCATGTCCCTTTAAATGGTGTCTTGGAAAAATGATCAACTTAGTAAACATCTGATACAAAAAATACTAGACAAAATGTGTCTAGTATTTTTTGTATGTTTCTACTGTCGTGATGTGTATAATATACATATTACAGGGCCTGTGCATGTAGAGCTGATAATACAGAGCTTTCACCAATATTTACAGCACTTCCTCTAATACACACCCAATGGTTTGCACTGTGTGACCACACAGCCAGCTAGCTCCATAATGTATTACTAATTCCCCTGGGAAGTATATTAATTCTGCCTTTGTTCACTTTAAAAATGATCATTATGTGTAAAAAAGGTATAGTCATGTAATATGATTATGATATAATGTGTGATTCAGACTCTTATTATTTATTGTACATGTACACAGCTTTGAGCTTACAACTTTACTGCCCCATACCTTTGGAAACATTTTTCTATAATTTCTATTTATTTTCTCAGTTTTTCACATTAATTTATTTTGCATTTGCAGGTGGCAAAAACTGTTATTACAAAGTTTGCAATTCCTACTCTCTATATCGATTCACTTTTAAGCAGAACCCAACTCATCTCTCAGAGACTCACACAAAGCAATAATCAGAGCCAGAATGATAATGTCAGTGATTAAAAAAAAATTTTTTTTTTATAAATCTTTATGACTGTCACTTTATCCATTGAATTCTGCTGCAAATTATTCAGGGCTGCAGCACACTGAGGCCTAACCTGAGCTGATGTGATGAGGTCCGGTCGCCGTGTCGGTCACTAGAGCTAGACTGAGAGTGAGACTGTCACACTTCAAGGTCCACCCCATGTGGCTCCGGGTCCGATCCTCCACTCCTCCTTGGTCGGCTCCTCCTGGAGTCTTCTCTCCTCCACGCTGACGCCACCACACTGCAGCACAGGCTGCACACCACAGTCCTCCTCCACATCCCAGGACCACCGTGACCTCGCCTCCTCACACACTCCGCATGAGTCCAGTCTGTCTCACTGAGCAGGCTCAGCACTTAGAATTTTTTGAGCTGCAGGCAGGGCAGTACGGGCACGCACGCAGTAAGTTGCAGCAGCTCTTTTCCCTCCTATGAGTCTTCTCGCCCGAACTCAACTGAACAGCCCGGCGCAACTTCAGATTACCCACAAGTCACTCTGTCAATCAGCAGGCACGCCTCCCCCGCAGTGCTGAATGCTGATTGGCTGAGTGATCTAGCTCATCATGGAGGCGGTTTTGAGAACCGCCTCCATTGGAGCTACTATGAGGGCCCGGCAAGTCACCAGTGGGTGGCACAGCTCTTTGTGAGCAGAGAACTGTTATTTTAGATCCATGTTGTACAATTAATGGAGAGCAGCGGACAGGCTCACTGCCTCCTAATTGTGCAACAATGGATGCTATGATTATGAATTTGGCTGCTGCACAGCAGCGCAAGTGCAGTAAAATAAAATAATTATGCTGTGGGTAAAATCGCCATGGGGGGGTACCCTTGGTGGAGGGGTGGGCATGGCCAAAAAAATAAGAATTTTTATTTGTAATAAATATTATTTGTGAAAAAAATTTTCCCCTGATTGGCCAGGGGAGGCGCTGCCTCCCCTGCCTCCTATTACTGCACGTCACTGTGCAGGTGCTATTAAAATCACCGAAGCTCTCTCCTGTTTGATTCTGGCAATCAGATGAGGAAGAAGAGGAAATGGTGGAAACACATAAGCCAGGTTGAACGACCAAGGTACTGCTAGAGCATCTATCAATACTGCTTGAGGATCCCTTGATCTGGACCCGTAACAAGGAAGTTTGGCATTCTGACAAGATGCCATCAGATCCAATTCTGGTGTGCCCCATTGATGAATCAATTGTGCAAACACCTCCGGATGGAGTTCCCACTCCCCCGGATGAAAAGTCTGACGACTTAGAAAATCCGCTTCCCAGTTCTCCACTCCTGGGATATAGATTGCTGATAGATGGCAAGAGTGAGTCTCTGCCCATCGAATTATTTTGGAAACCTCTATCATCGCTAGAGAACTCTTTGTTCCCCCCTGATGATTGATATATGCTACAGTCATGATATTGTCCGACTGGAATCTTATGAATCTGGCCAAAGCCAGCTGAGGCCACGCCTGAAGCGCATTGAATATCGCTCTCAGTTCTAGAATATTTATCGGGAGGAGAGCCTCCTCCTGAGTCCACATACCCTGTGCTTTCAGGGAATTCCAGACTGCAGCCCAGCCCAATAGGCTGGTGTCCGTCATCCCTATGACCCATGCTGGCCTGCGGAAACACATTCCCTGGGACAGATGATCCTGTGACAACCACCAAAGAAGAGAGTCTCTGGTCTCTTGATCCAGATTTATCTGAGGAGATAAATTTGCATAATCCCCATTCCACTGATTGAGCATGCATAGTTGCAGTGGTCTGAGATGCAAGCGAGCAAACGGAACTATGTCCATTGCCGCTACCATTAGTCCGATTACCTCCTTACACTGAGCCACGGACGGCTGAGGAATGGAATGAAGAGCTCGGCAGGTGGTTAAAATCTTTGATTTCCTGACCTCCGTCAGAAAAATTTTCATGTCTACCGAATTTATCAGAGTTCCCAGGAAAGGAACTCTTGTGAGGGGGATAAGTGAACTCTTTTTTACGTTCACCTTCCATCCGTGAGATCTTAGAAAAGCCAACACGATGTGCGTGTGAGATTTGGCAAGTTGGTAAATTGACGCCTGAATTAAGATATCGTCCAGATAAGGCGCCACTGCTATGCCCCGCGGCCTTAGAACCGCCAGAAGGGACCCTAGCACCTTTGTGAAAATTCTGGGGGCTGTGGCTAACCCGAAGGGAAGAGCCACAAACTGGCAATGCTCGTCCAGAAAGGCGAACCTGAGGAACTGGTGATGATCTTTGTGGATAGGGATGTGCAGATACGCATCCTTTAAATCCACGGTGGTCATATATTGACCCTCCTGGATCATTGGTAAAATAGTCCGAATGGTCTCCATCTTGAAGGATGGGACTCTGAGGAATTTGTTTAGGATCTTGAGATCTAAAATTGGTCTGAAGGTTCCCTCTTTTTTGGGAACCACAAACAGATTGGAGTAAAACCCCTGCCCCTGCTCTGTTTTTGGAACTGGGCAGATTACTCCCATAGTATGTAGGTCTTCTACACAGCATAAGAACGCCTCTCTTTTGGTCTGGTTTAACGACAATCGAGAAAGATGGAATTCTCCCCCTTGGAGGAGAATCTTTGAAGTCTAGAAGATACCCCTGGGTCACGATTTCTAAAGCCCAGGAGTCCTGAACGTCTCTTGCCCAAGCCTGAGCAAAGAGAGAAAGTCTGCTCCCTACTAGATCCGGTCCTGGATCGGGGGCTGCCCCTTCATACTGTCTTGGTGGCAGCAGCGGGCTTCTTGGCCTGTTTACCTTTGTTCCAAGTCTGGTTAGGTCTCCAGACTGACTAGGATTGAGCAAAATTCCCCTCCTGCTTTGCAGCAGGGGAGGAGGTAGAGGGATGACCTTTGAAGTTTCGAAAGGAACGAAAATTATTTTGTTTGGTCCTCATCTTATTTGTCTTATCCTGAGGAAGGGCATGGCCTTTTCCTCCAGTGATGTCTGAAATGATCTCTTTCAGTTCAGGCCCGAATAGGGTCTTACCCTTGAAAGGGATGGCTAAAAGCTTAGATTTTGATGATACGTCAGCAGACCAGGACTTAAGCCATAACGCTCTACGCGCTAAAATTGCAAAACCTGAATTCCTTGCCGCTAATTTAGCCAGTTGAAAAATGGCATCTGTAATGAAAGAATTAGCTAGCTTGAGAGCCCTAATTCTATCCAGAATATCATCAACCCTGATGAATAAATATTTTCTTTAGAAGACCCTCTAATTTTTTATCCATAGGATCTTTAAAAGCACAACTGTCCTATATAAATAGGTAGGGTAGAAACAGCTCCCTCAACCTTAGGGACCGTCTGCCACGAATCCCGAATGGTGTCTGATATGGGAAACATTTTCTTAAAAGTAGGAGGGGGAGAAAAGGGAATACCTGGTCTATCCCACTCCTTTGTAACAATGTCCGAAATCCTCTTAGGAACCGGAAAAACATTGGTGTAAGTAGGAACCTCTAGATAACTATCCATTTTACACAATTTCTCTGGTGGAATTACAATAGGGTCACAATCATCCAGAGTCGCTAAAACCTCCCTGAGTAACAAGCGGAGGTGTTCTAGCTTAAATTTAAAAGCCGTCATATCTGAATCTGTCTGAGGGAACATCTTTCCTGAATCAGAAATCTCTCCCTCAGACAGCAATTCCCTCACCCCCAACTCAGAACATTGTGAGGGTACATCGGAGAATAAAGCGTCAGAGGGCTCAGCATTGACTCTCACACCGGACCTACTGCGCTTCCCCTGCAACCCAGGCAGCTTAGATAAAACCTCTGTGAGGGTAGTATTCATAACTGCGGCCATATCTTGCAGTGTGAAAGAATTTGACGCACTAGAAGTACTTGGCGTCAATTGTGCGGGCGTTAATGGTTGTGACACTTGGGGAGAATTAGATGGCATAACCTGATTCCCTTCTGACTGAGAATCATCCTGCGACATACTTTTATCAGCTAAAATATGATCTTTGCAATTAATTGCCCTTTCAGTGCATGAGGGACACATTTTAAGTGAGGGTTCCACAATAGCTTCCAAACACATTGAACATTGGCTTTCCTCAATGTCAGACATGTTAAACAGGCTAGTAATGACCACAAACAGGCTTGAAAACACTTTATTTAGTGAAAAAATAACAATCTTAAAAAACGGTACTGCGCCTTTAAGAGAAAAAAAAAGCATACACCTTCTGCAAAACTGCTTTAAAATAATCAAATTGTTTCAATATTTTGTATAAATATTCAAATTATGCAGCTAAGTTTGCCCCACAAGGAAAAGGAACACTTAACCCTTTACAGTAAAAACCAGATGATTAATAAGGTTTAATCCGGAAAAATGGGGGATCCTACACTTCATAAAAAATATGTAAAAAAAAAAAAAAAAAGAGAGAGAGAGGAGGGAAGAGCTGTTTGAAAGGGGTCAGAGAGGGATCAGGGGGTGGGATGTCTCAGGTGGGAGGCTGATCTCTACACTAAAGCTAAAATTAACCCTACAAACTACCTAATTAACCCCTTCACTGCTGGGCATAATACAAGTATGGTGCGCAGCGACAATTAGCAGCCTTCTAATTACCAAAAATCAATGCCAAAGCCATATGTCTGCTATTTCTGAACAAAGGGGATCCCAGAAAAAGCATTTACAACCATTTGTGCCATATTTGCACAAGCTGTTTGTAAATAATTTCATTGAGAAACCTAAACTTCGTGAAAAAGTTAACATTTTTTTATATTTGATCGCATTTGGCGGTAATATGGTGGCATGAAATATACCAAAATGGGCCTAGATCAATACTTTGGGTTGTCTACTACACTAAAGCTAAAATTAACCCTACAAGCTCCCTAATTAACCTCTTACTGCTGGGCATAATACATGTGTGGTGGGCAGCAGCATTTAGCGGCCTTCTAATTACCAAAAAGTAATGCCAAAGCCATAAATGTCTGCTATTTCTGAACAAAGGGGATCCCAGAGAAGCATTTACAACCAGTTTTGCCATAATGGCAAAAGCGGTTTGTAAATAATTTCAGTGAGAAACAAAAGTTTGTGAAAAAGTTAACAATTTTTTTTTTATATTTGATCACATTTGACGGTAAAATGGTGGCATGAAATATACCAAAATGGGCCTAGATCAATAGATCAATTTGGGTTGTCTACTAAAATATATATATATATATATATATATATATATACACACACACATACACACACACATGTGAAGGGATATTCAGGGATTCCTGACAGATATCAGTGTTACAATGTAACTATCGCTTATTTTGAAAAAAAAAAATGATTTGGAAATAGCAAAGTGCTACTTGTACTTATTGCCCTATAACTTGCAAAAAAAGCAAAGAACATGTAAACATTGGGTATTTCTAAACTCAGGACAAAATATAGAAACTATTTAGCATGGGTGTTTTTTTTTAAATATTTTTATTGAGGAAATGTACATTACAATTATGCAACTGTCATACATGTAAATAAAGAAAAATACAAATCATACTGTGCAGTTTTCAGATATTGAGCAATATTCCTCATTTTTTGTCCCTATTTTCAGTATTTAGGACCTCTCTTGGGCCCTTAGTTTTAACATAAAAAGCACATAGGGTTATTATAAATGTAGCTCTATTAAATACATAGAAATGTGATTTATAACAAAACAAAGAGTAGAGGAAAACGGTATCCAGCAAAAGATCATTAATGTATATTGCTTCTTAAATGGTTTTGAACATTCTTATTAACATTATATAGAAAAAGGCCAACACTGGACGTCTATCTAATATAGAGAGGAAATAAAGAATTGCATCATAATGGTATATAAAACTGCAGTTAGACTAGGAATATATAGATGCGAGAGCTGCAACTATACAGGCCTGGAACACAACATTTATATCTATTCTTATGAAAACTGTTAGGTTTAGTCACTGAGAGCGTGGATGGTGTATGGGTTGTCAGATACAGATCTTTACCCTCCTGTTGCATAATATTGAGGGACGAATTATAGGTTTTATGAGGTGATAGATGAATATGTAACCCTGTTTCTTTTCTACTCCCGAGGAATCAGACACCATGCAGGCTTATGTTGAAAAAGCTTAATCTGAAACTTACAGTTTGCTTGCCCTATATAGTAAGTGAAATCACCCATCTAGGATATATACAATGAGGTTAGGAAGCAGGATAGTGGACACTTGGTTCCATGTATTATGAAGTAAACTCTATTATATATTATGGTCCCTTTGTTCCCTGGTAGGGAGTAGCAATACGTTTAAGCCAGGAACTGTATGTGCCTGTATAAAGATGTGAATGGATATTTACCAGAGATATCTGTTTGAAGCTAGGTTTGCCAATTTCTCCCCACGCCCCGGCCGGGGGGTTGATCACAAGCGCTAGTTCACATTTACGTTGACTCTCTTTGTAATAAGACCAAATTAAGTAAAAACTAGTTATTCCGTTTGCAAGCTCTAACTGGTAAATGCCCTTCCCATGATGGGCTGACATATTAGTGAATGGCGAAGCGAGTTTATGAGAGTGGGATGCTCCAATCCGCATATGTCAGGGTTTAGTTAAATTGCTCTATTCGGGCAGCATTACCATCAGTGTTGAGAATGTGTAAATTTCACTACCTGACCTGCAGGTATATATGATTGTGTCTCTGTGTGTCACCAGGTCCTATTTCTGCGGAGTCTTTCCTCAGATGATCATAACCTTTAACCCAGTAAAGTTTAGCAATATAATATTCGTAGCTAACAGGACTATTAACATAAACAAGTAAATAATATTAACACTAAAGATCATTGTTAGATCTTTGTAAGCATGAACATATACATCAACAAAGACACATCAAACAAAACGTCAATATGTGGGCATGGCGACAGTTATTGTCAGGTGTTGCTTACAACTGTGAAGTAAGACATTGGAGTCCCGGTATTTTTATAGCCCCACGGCTTTGAACTCATAAGTGGATCAATTGTATTGTGATAGGTTTCAGCAAAGTAATGAAGTGTACAAGCGCTAGCCACAAGGGATAGCTGGGGGATTCCTACAGGTGGTTCTCTAAGAATATAATATTATCGTAATAAGGAGCAAGCACTAGATATGCTTAAAATTAAATCTGTACACAGAGGTTATAGGTATATAAATTTAGTATCTGATATAAACGATAAAATACAATATTAATAATACATGTGTCGACACATTAACATAAAAGTTTAAAAAACTGGACGTCCAATTTATCTGACTATAAAAAGTCTCAGGGCACTGTGTTTCTTTTTAAGATACTATCGGCTAGATCACGAGTTTTTGTCGGTAAGGCTTGCGGGGCTAACGCTCCTTTTTTTCTTACCGCTTCCTTTAAACAACGCTGGTATTACGAGTTTTCTTTAAGCCGGCGTTAGCCTCAGAAAAGTGAGTGTTGAGCAAAATTTAGCGCCACATCTCACCTCGATACCAGCGTTGCTTATGGTAGCGGTAAGCTGGCAAAACATGCTTGTGCACGATTTCCCCATAGGAAACAATGGGGCTGAGCTGGCTGAAAAAAACCTAACACCTGCAAAAAAGCAGCGTTCAGCTCCTAACGCAGCCCCATTGTTTCCTATGGGAAAATAAAAAATATGTCTACACCTAACACCCTAACATGAACCCAGAGTCTAAACACCCCTAATCTTACACTTTTTAACCCCTAATATGCCGCCCCCGACATCGTCGCCACCTGCATTATACTATTAACCCCTACTCTGCCGCTCCGGACACCGCCGCCACCTACATTATACTTATGAACCCCTAATCTGCTGCCCCTAACATAGCCGACACCTACATTATATTTATTAACCCCTAATCTGCCGCCGCCAACGTCGCCACCACTATAATAAAGTTATTAACCCCTAAACCTAAGTCTAACCCTAACCCCCCCTAACTTAAATATAATTTAAATTAAACTAAATTAATTTAACATAATTAAATAAATTATTCCTATTTAAAACTAAATACCTATAAAATAAACCCTAAGCTAGCTACAATATAACTAATAGTTACATTGTAGCTAGCTTAGGATTTATTTTTATTTTACAGGCAACTTTGTATTTATTTTAACTAGGTACAATAGTTATTATATAGTTATTAATTATTTAATAACTACCTAGCTAAAATAAATACAAAATTACCTGTAAAATAAACCCTAACCTAAGTTACAATTACACCTAACACTACACTATCATTAAACTAATTACCTAAACTACCTACAATTAAATACAATTAAATTAAATAAAATAAATTACGGGAAAAAAACACTAAATTACAGAAAAAAAAATAATTACACCTAATTACACCTAATCTAATCCCCCTAACAAAATAAAAAAGCCCCCCAAAATAATAAAATTTCCCTACCCTATACTAAATTACAAATAGCCCTTAAAATGGCCTTTTGCGGGGCATTGCCCCAAAGTAATCAGCTCTTTTACCTGTAAAAAAAAAAAATACAATAACCCCCCAACATTACAACCTACCACCCATACACCCCTACTCTAAAGCCCACCCAATCCCCCCTTAAAAAACCTAACACTAACCCCATGAAGATCACCCTACCTTGAGCCGTCTTCACCCAGCTGGGCACAAGTGGTCCTCCATACAGCAGAAGTCTTCATCCGATTGGGGCAGAAGAGGTCCTCCAGACGGCAGAAGACTTCATCCATGCGGCATCCTTCCGGAACGGAGCGGGTCCATCTTCAATCCAGCCAACGCGGAACATCCTCTTCAAACGAAGTCCTAACGAAGAATGAAGGTTCCTTTAAATGACGTTATCCAAGATGGCGTCCCTTGAATTCCGATTGGCTGATAGAATGGATTGAAGATGGACCCGCTCCGCTCCGGAAGGATGACGATAGAAGATGCCGCATGGATGACCTCTTCTGCCCCGATCGGATGAAGACTTCTGCCGTATGGAGGACCACTTGTGCCCGGCTGGGTGAAGACGGCTCAAGGTAGGGTGATCTTCAGGGGGTTAGTGTTAGGTTTTTTTAAGGGGGGATTGGGTGGGTTTTAGAGTAGGGGTGTGTGGGTGGTGGGTTGTAATTTTGGGGGGGTATTGTATTTTTTTTTACAGGTAAAAGAGCTGATTACTTTGGGGCAATGCCCCGCAAAAGGCCCTTTTAAAGGGCTATTTGTAATTTAGTATAGGGTAGGGAAATGTTATTATTTTGGGGGGATTAGATTAGGTGTAATTAGTTTAAAATTCTTGTAATTCTTTTATTTTCTGTAATTTAGTGTTTTTTTCGTAATTTAGTTTATTTAATTTAATTAAAATTAATTGTAGGTAGTTTAGGTAATTAGTTTAATGATAGTGTAGTGTTAGGTGTAATTTTGTACTTATTTTAGCTAAGTAGTTATTAAATAGTTAATAACTATTTAATAACTATTCTACCTAGTTAAAATAAATACAAACTTACCTGTAAAATAAATATAAACCCTAAGCTAGCTACAATGTAACTATTAGTTATATTGTAGCTAGCTTAGGGTTTATTTTATAGGTAAGTATTTAGTTTTAAATAGGATTCATTTTTTTGATTATGTTAAATTAATTTAGTTTAATTTAAATTATATTTAAGTTAGGGGGGTTAGGGTTAGACTTAGGTTTAGGGGTTAATAAATTTATTATAGTAGCAGCGACGTTGGGGTCGGAAGATTAGGGGTTAATAAATGTAGGTAGGTGTCGGCGATGTTGGGGGGGCAGATTAGGGTTTAATAAAATGTAACTAGTGTTTGCGAGGCAGGAGTGCGGCGTTTTAGGGGTTAATACATTTATTAAAGTGGCGGCGATGTCCGGTTGGCAGATTAGGGGTTAATAATTGTAGGTAGGTGGCGGCGACATTGGGGGCGGCAGATTAGGGGTTAATAAATATAATGTAGGTGTTGGCGATGTTAGGGGCAGCAGATTAGGGGTTCATAGGTATAATGTAGGTGGCGGCGATGTCCGGTCGGCAGATTAGGGGTTAAAAAAAAATATTTTAGTGTTTGCAATGTGGGGGGGCCTCGGTTTAGGGGTTAATAGGTAGTTTATGGTTGTTATTGTACTTTTTAGCACTTTAGTTAAGAGTTTTATGTTCCGGCGTTAGCCCATAAAACTCTTAACTACTGACTTTTAAATGCGGTAGGAGTCTGGACAGGAGAGGGTCTACCGCTCACTTCTTCCAAGACTCGTAATATCGGCATTAGGCAAATCCCATTAAAAAGATAGGATACGCAATTGATGTAAGGGGATTTGCGGTAGCCTCGAGACGCGGAAGAAAAGTGAGAGGTACACCTGTACCTGTCAGACTCGTAATACCAGCGGGCGTTAAAAAGCAGCATTGGGACCTCTCAACGCTGCTTTTTACGGCTAACGCTAAACTCGTGATCTAGGCGTTAGTGATTCAATTTTACAGCGGTATATATCACACTGTGTTTCTTTTTTAAGATACTTTGTGTTCCTTCAGTGATTCAATTTTACAGCGGTATATATCACACAGTTGTGTTCAGCGGCACTCTAGATATCGCAATTTCTTTGCATCTATGTGGCCTCCGCAGTGTTGCCTCTTAAGCCTTAGGCTTACCTTTATTCTTTATCCAGACTATCTGCTCTCTGTTTTCTGATTACTCCGTTCGGAGCTCTCTGTCAATCTCTTTGTGCGGCGTCCAACCTCTGTGGGCGGGGTTATGTCACCACGTAACTCGGCGTTTCGGCTGTAGTCTCCGTTTTAGTTATTCAGCCTCCTTGGGTCTTTAATTCTTGCTCGAGTCTTTTGTGTAGACTTCCCGGCTTTTATTAAGTTGTTTTATCCGTTTGTAGCAGCTGTGTTTGAGCCAAGCTAATCCGCTCTGCTTGTGTGAGAGTGAGGCTCCTGGGATCCTCTGTTTTTCTCCTTTCCGAAAATGTTGACAGCTTATGTGTCTGTGCTGGTTGTTAACACTTATATAATACCTATGTGTAATAAAGGCATAACTACCCATCAAAACTGTGCAATACACCTGTGCAGTTAAAGTGAAGGTCAATTTTCATCAATGAGTGCCCGGTTTTTAAAAATACTTTTAAAAACAGGGGCACTTTCATTGATGAAAATTAACTTTGCACTGGATTTGAAGAAATACTTACCTTTTTACTTCTGCAAAACCGGATCGCCGATCTCAGCCTCAGTTCCTCTGTACTGACGTCAGAAATGACAATACCGGCTTCCTCCAATCATGGCTTGCACCCCAGAGCATCCAGCTCGTGATGCCTGGCTGTGATTGGAGGAAGTCAGTTTCGTCATTGCTGTGGTCTACAGCAGGAAGAAGAAGGAGGGGGATCGTCGATCCGGCTGTGCAGAAGTAAAAGGTAAGTATCTCTTCTAATCCAGTGCAATGTTAATTTTCATCAATGAAAGTGCCCCTGTTTTTAAAAGTATTTATAAAAACCAGGACCTCATTGATGAAAATTGACCGTCACTTTAAGAGGAGTCTGAAGGAAGTGTTAACAACCAGCACAGACACATAAGCTGTCAGCATTTTCGGAAAGGAGAAAAACAGAGGATCCCAGGAGCCTCACTCTCACACAAGCAGAGCGGATTAGCTTGGATCAAACACAGCTGCTACAAACGGATAAAAGAACCTAATAAAAGCCGGGAAGTCTACACAAAAGACTCAAGCATGAATAAAAGACCCGAGGAGGCTGAATAACTAAAACGGAGACTACAGCTGAAACGCCGAGTTACGTGGTGACATAAGCCCGCCCACAGAGGTCGGACGCCGCACAAAGATTGACAGAGAGCTCCGAACGGAGTAATCAGAAAACAGAGAGCCGATAGTCCGGACAAAGAATAAAGGTAAGCCTAAGACTTAAGAGGCAACACTGCGGAGGTCACATAGATGCAAAGACATTGTTATATCTAGAGTGCCGCTGAACACAACTGTGTGATATATACCGCTGTAAAATTGAATCACTGAAGGAACACAAAGTATCTTAAAAAAGAAACACAGTGTGATATATACCGTTGTAAAATTGAATCACATACTGCTAGATTACGAGTCTTGCGTTAGCCTTAAAAAGCAGCGTTGAGAGGTCCCAACGCTGCTTTTTAACGCCCACTGGTATTACGAGTCTGGCAGGTACAGGTGTACCGCTCACTTTTATTCCGCGACTCAAGCATACCGCAAATCCCCTTACGTCAATTGCGTATCCTATCTTTTCAATGGGACTTGAATAACGCCAGTATTAAGAGTCTTGGAGAAAGTGAGCGGTACACCCTCTCCTGTCAAGACTGATACCGCATTTAAAAGTCAGTAGTTAAGAGTTTTATGGGCTAACGCCGTAAGATAAAACTCTTAACTAAAGTGATAAAAAGAACACTAACACCCATAAACTACCTATTAACCCCTAAACCGAGCCCCCCCCCACATTGCAAACACTTAAATACATTTTTTAACCCCTAATCTGCCGACCGGACATCGCCGCCACTTTAATAAATATATTAACCCCTAAACCGCCGCACTCCCGCCTCGCAAACACTAGTTAAATTTTATTAACCCCTAATCTGCCTGGAGGAATCCCCCAGCTATCCCTTGTGAATAGCGCTTGTACACTTCATTACTTTGCCGAAACCTATCATTCTTTTGGGATTGTTACTAGAGGGAATCCCTTGTACTTAGCAGAGGGGTGAGGACTCTAGCGCCAGTCTAACATCTTACCTGTAAATCAATTGTATTGTGAACCATGAGGTCTCGCCCTTTAAAGTAAGTTTGAGTGTTCACAGGCCAAGAGGGCTCAATGTTATATGTATCAGGCAACTCTTTAGTATCACCCGATATTTGAAAGTACCTGAGCTTGGGGTGAGTTGTCTTCTTGAGGTGGCTGTGGTAACATAGTCGTCTGACGGAGCCCCTAATGAATGGTCCTTGGCTTTAGCTTCCCAGGGCTCCCCCCTAAAGCTCTGCTGGGTCGCCATCGGCAAGAAGTGTGTCGCTAATTGTAGAGATCTGGACTATGCGCTGCTGAGGGCAAAAGTCCCTAATGTAATTGAGCTCTTCCTCCCAGGGGTGACAGAACTTCTTGTGCAGGGTCTCCGGGATCGCTGTGTCATGCATCAAACTGAGTGAAGTGATATCATAACTCCCTCCACTCTCATCCCGTTGCTGATCCTCTGGCTGAAGAGTTAACTCTTCGGTTCTTGCAGGGAATTGTGATAGCCATGAGTCTAGAGGTTCTTTCTCTATGAGGCATAGGCAAAGCGCTTCAAATCTACGCCAATGCTCGTTGTTAAAAATGTCTTGAAAACGGATGTCTTCTATAGCGGCCATTTTGGTTGCAGTGCACCTTGTGTCTTCGTTACTTGATTGTCGTAGGTATTGGTTGATTGTCTTCTTATTTTGTCTGTTAGTGATTAAAGACATAGATGAGAGGCCTCTGGTATGTAGGTTAGTCTGCCCAGTTGCAGTAAAATGCCTCGGATAGCCGAGGGGGTGGCGCTGCCTATTATGTGCTGCCGCACTAGGCCTCCTTTGTCTGATTTCTCGCCTCGGCTTCACAAATACAGCTTTACTGTCGTTGATATAAGTAGCCTCATATAAATGTGGCCATGCAGCATTCAAAAACTGTGAAATGGCTGTAGAATGACTCCTTTATTCAGCAGATCAAATGAGAATCCGCTGGAGCTCGAAAAGGTGCGACCACTCCTGATCGCAGTTCAGACACGCCCCCCCCAGCATGGGTGTTTTTTGATGGTTGTAGATGTTTAACAGATTTTGGGGGTCAAAGTTAGAAAAAGTGCATTTTTTTCAATTTTTTCATCATATTTTATAATTTTTCTATAGTAAATTATAATATATGATAAAAATAATGGTATCTTTAGAAAGTCCATTTAATGGCGAGAAAAACAGTATATATAATATGTGTGGGTACAGTAAATGAGTAAGAGGAAAATTACAGCTAAACACAAACACTGAAAATTTTTTAAAAACAGCCTTGGTCCTTAAAGGGTCAGAAAACTTTTAATAATTATTTTACAGCTTCCGTTTACTAAATGTATAATTAACAACTTTAGCGTAATAAATCTTTTAAAATATTAATTTTTATATTCTTTTTCCTTTATTTTACCAACCGTAAACATGCCGCTCTCTCTCAGTAGCAGACAGCCCCTGCACGCAGTCACAGAAATTCCTGAAAGGTATTGACCAATCAGAGAGTTTTTAGTAATTAGCTCTATGAATATTGATTACAGGAAAGTGTGATCCCGTTCTTATTTGCATTAGGGTTCAAGCATACACGCATGTCTATTCGTTAGTAAGCGTGTGTAATACAGTTAGCGCCTGCATCGCCCATTAGTAAACTGACAGCCCAGCACTCCAGTCAGCTCATAGCGCATACTATAGTAGTTATCAGACATGTCATAGTAAATGGCATTGCTGAAAGTTTTCATTTCATATTGCAGTAAATAAATAAATAAATGTAAAGCCCTGTGTAAGTGTATAAATCTGCATTATATGCCTACGGGGATTTAATTTACTTAACTTATACAGGTTGTGCAGAATGTACGTAACGCTACTGTGCTAAACTGCTGTCTCTCACGCTACCGTTCATGGGACTACCATTCTGCAGTGTATTTATAGAGCTAAGAAATACTCCTCCTACTGAAAGCTTAGCCAGAGAAGAGAATCATGGGATTAAAAATGGAGGTGCACGCTCTCGAGGCTAGTGCCAATCAGAGGAGGAAATAGGGCCAAAATTTTAGAGAAGAAGGAACTTTATTGGATCCTTAAATTAAAGACCCTTGTTCCTCAGGGCATGAATAGAGAATGTGATATAGATTATTTTATTGATAATTAATGTTTTGGGTTTAAAATTTTCTTCTCTATTCATGTCTTGATATATAACATAGGTTCTTCTTGTCATTTAGATTCTATTACTATCAAGTCAGTATTATATAGGAATACATAATATATCTGGTTTTATTTAATTCAGTACAGTTTGTTTTTGTTTTTGTATTTTTTCCTGAATGAATTTTTTTCTTCTTTTTTCTTTCCTATGCATTCTTCAGTATTTTTTATGTATATATTTTCTATGTATATATTTTTTCTGAATTTTTTCTGAATGTATTCTGAATTTTTTCTAAAAAAATTTCTGAATTCTATG
Organism: Bombina bombina; assembly: GCF_027579735.1. Taxonomy (NCBI): domain Eukaryota; kingdom Metazoa; phylum Chordata; class Amphibia; order Anura; family Bombinatoridae; genus Bombina; species Bombina bombina. The sequence goes on from NC_069505.1 coordinate 556,057,628, forward strand.
AGTTTGTTTAACATTGTTTAACATTGTTTAACAAAAAAAATCTCTCAAATCTCTCAAAGCTCACAATTTATTTATTTGCTCTTTATTAAAAACATTTATTACAATGCATGAAATGTCTGTAAATCTGTGCGCTGTTTGTTCTCATCCATTTGATTATTTATCTTGCCTATTGGGATTCTACCCTTGTATCTAATTATCTTAGCAGTCTGTTTTTAACCTTTTTTCTCTTTTATGACTGTGAGGCAAGGAAATAGTTAAATCTATGACTCTCACAGCATAAATAGATGAGGTTTCTTACAGAGTCCCTCATCTATGATTAAGCGCCTGTAGGGGGCGCGAAACATGTAAGATTTCCTGCTTTGCTTTTACTGCCATGTCTGTAATGATCTTTTAACGTTGTTCAATAAATTTTTACATTTTATCTTCAATTTGGGATAGAGAGCCTGCCGTATTTTTTCTATTCTTCTATTTTTGGCATTCTGATCCTTTGCTCCCAGGCTACGGCTCTCCGTGCATGTAGTTACTTTGTATATATGGGACTTTTTTCCATCCTGCTTTGCACAGCGGTTTGGTTTCTGAAATCGACTTCGGGTTTCTTGGTGACTGGCAGGCTGCGTTTACCGCTTGTCTCTCTTTGCTAACCCTAACCCCCCCTAACTTAAATATAATTTAAATAAATCTAAATAAAAATACTATTAAATAAATTATTCCTATTTAAAACTAAATACTTACCTATAAAATAAACCCTAAGATAGCTACAATAGAACTAATAGTTACATTGTAGCTAGCTTAGGGTTTATTTTTATTTTACAGGCAACTTTGTATTTATTTTAACTAGGTACAATAGTTATTAAATAGTTATTAATTATTTAATAACTACCTAGTTAAAATAAAGACAAATTTACCTGTAAAATAAAACCTAACCTAAATTACAATTACACCTAACACTACACTATAATTAAAATAATTTCCTAAATAAACTACAATTAAATTAAATAAACTAAAGTACGAAAAAAACAAACACTAAATTACAGAAAATTTTTTTTTACAAGAATTTTAAACTAATTACACCTAATATAAACCCCCTAATAAAATAAAAAAGCCCCCCAAAATAATAAATATCCCTACCCTATACTAAATTACAAATAGCCCTTAAAAGGGCTTTTTGCGGGGCATTGCCCCAAAGTAATCAGCTCTTTTACCTGTAAAAAAAAAATACATTACCCCCCAACATTAAAACCCACCACCCACACACACAACCCTACTCTAAAACCCACCCAATCCCCCCTTAATAAAACCTAACACTAACCCCTTGAAGATCACCCTACCTTGAGACGTCTTCACCCAGCTGGGCACAAGTGGTCCTCCAGAGGGGCAGAAGTCTTCATCCGATCCGGGCAGAAGAGGACCTCCAGACGGGCAGAAGTCTTCATCCAGGCGGCATCTTCTATCTTCATCCATCCGGAGCGGAGCGAGTCCATCTTCAAGCCAGCCGACGCGGAGCATCCTCTTCTTCCGACGACTCCCGACGAATGAAGGTTCCTTTAAATGACGTCATCCAAGACGGCGTCCCTTGAATTCCGATTGGCTGATAGGATACAATCAGCCAATAGAATTGAAGTTCAATCAGCCAATCGGAATTCAAGGGATGCCATCTTGGATGACGTCATTTAAAGGAACCTTCATTCATCGGGAGTCGTTGGAAGAAGAGGATGCTCCGCGTCGGCTGGCTTGAAGATGGACCCGCTCCGGATGGATGAAGATAGAAGATGCCGCCTGGATGAAGACTTCTGCCCGTCTGGAGGTCCTCTTCTGCCCGGATCGGATGAAGACTTCTGCCCCTCTGAAGGACCACTTGTGCCCGGCTGGATGATCTTCAAGGGGTTAGTGTTAGGTTTTATTAAGGGGGGATTGGGTAGGTTTTAGAGTAGGGTTGGGTGTGTGGGTGGTGGGTTTTAATGTTGGGGGGGTATTGTATTTTTTTTAGAGGTAAAAGAGCTGATTACTTTGGGGCAATGCCCCGCAAAAAGCCCATTTAAGGGCTGTTTGTAATTTAGTATAGGGTAGAGATTTTTATTATTTTGGGGGGCTTTTTTATTTTATTAGGGGGATTAGATTAGGTGTAATTAGTTTAAAATTCTTGTAATTATTATTTTTTTTCTGTAATTTAGTGTTGTTTTTTTTTCGTACTTTAGATTATTTTATTTAATTGTAGTTTATTTAGGAAACTATTTTAATTATAGTGTAGTGTTAGGTGTAATTGTAATTTAGGTTAGGTTTTATTTTACAGGTAAATTTGTCTTTATTTTAACTAGGTAGTTATTAAATAGTTAATAACTATTTAATAACTATTGTACCTAGTTAAAATAAATACAAAGTTGCCTGTAAAATAAAAATAAACCCTAAGCTAGCTACAATGTAACTATTAGTTATATTGTAGCTAGCTTATGGTTTATTTTATAGGTAAGTATTTAGTTTTAAATAGGAATAATTTACTTAATTGTAGTAATTTTATTTTGTTTTATTTAAATTATATTTAAGTTAGGGGGTGTTAGGGTTAGACTTAGATTTAGGGGTTAATACATTCAATATAGTTGCGGCGACGTTGGGGGCGGAAGATTAGGGGTTAATAAATGTAGGTAGGTGTCGGCAATGTTAGGGACGGCAGATTAGGGGTTAATAAAATTTAACTAGTGTTTGCGAGGCGGGAGTGCGGCGGTTTAGGGGTTAATATATTTATTGAAGTGGCGGCGATGTCCGGTCGGCAAATTAGGGGTTAAAAACTTTAGTTAACTGTTTGCGATGTGGGGGGCTCGGTTTAGGGGTTAATAGGTAGTTTATGGGTGTTAGTGTAATTTTTATCACTTTAGTTAAGAGTTTTATGTTACGGCATTAGCCCATAAAACTCCTAACTACTGACTTTTAAATGCGGTAGGAGTCTTGACAGGAGAGGGTCTACCGCTCACTTTCTCCAAGACTCGTAATACCGGCGTTAGGAAAATCCCATTAAAAAGATAGAATACGCAATTGACGTAAGGGGATTTGCGGGATGCTCGAGTCGCGGAAGAAAAGTGAGCGGTACACCTGTACCTGCCAGACTCGTAATACCAGCAGGCGTTAAAAAGCAGCGTTGGGACCTCTCAACGCTGCTTTTTAAGGCTAACGCAAGACTCGTAATCTAGGCGTTTATTTGCAAATCAGGGGAACAGCCATGGGCACTGCCTGTGCCCCCACCTATGCTAATATATATCTGGGCTGGTGGGAACGTGAGTATTTAATGACACTCTCTCAAAATAATCCAATCATGTATTAATGCGGCTTTGCTATATTGATGATGTGTTTATCCTACGGAAGGGAGATACTTCTTTACTGGGGGAATTCATTAGAATACTCAATACCAATTATTTAAATCTAAAATTAACTATAAAAAATGGACCATAAAGAAATTGAAATTTTAGACCCAGACAAGGTGTAGACCATAAGATTATTACTGACCTATACAGAAAGCAAACCTCCACCAATTCCTTACTAAGGTTTGAAAGTAGTCATCATCAAGCCACCAATCAGTCCCCTTTGGGGAGTTCCTAAAAGTGAGAAGGAATTGCTCTGAACGTGATGATTTCAAAACCAGAGCTAAGGACCTGATGTTATGCTTTAGGGAGAAGATATCTCAGAAAATTAGTGAAGAAAGCTTATTATAGAGCACTTAGGACTCCAAGAGACTATCTATTCATTCCTAAAATCAAAGAGAAAAAAGAGCATATACTTTTGTTAAATACAGACACTAATTTTGCAGAAACATTAGGTGGAAAGATTCAAACAAGCTGGAGAAGGGCCCCTACACTTAGGGATAAACTGGTACATAGTAATTTTGTACAGGTATCATCTACGTATAAACGTACAGATAGGGGGACTTATATGTGTGCATCCTGTTCTTTCTGCACATATATGCATAATGTCAAAACAATCAAAATATTTCCAGAAGGTATCAAACAAATACAGGGAATCCATAATTGTCGATCCAAAAATATTATTTATTGCTTACAATGCTCTTGTGGTTTGAGATATGTGGGTCGAGGGAGGTGAGGATCAGATTGAGTGAACACATCTGTAACATTAGGAAAGATCTTAAAAAAGGAAAGAAATTGACGTCAGTGGCGAGACATTTTCTAGACTAACACAAGAGTAAACCAGACCTGACGCGTTTCATTTTGGAAAGAATTCACCTTGGTATATGGGGTGGTAATATTGAGAAAACACTATTACAAGCAGAAAGCAGGTGGATCTTGTCTGGTTGAACTCCTTGTACCCTAGTGGGTTAAATGAACAAATAGTCTATAGGTCATTCTTATAAAACACTGAGGGTTGATCTTAAAATTATAGTATAATGCATGAATGAATGAGAAATGACGTCATGAACCAATCTCTAACATTCCAGTATGTTATGCTAAAAACATGGATGTAGAACTACACGTAATGTACCAATGAACACAGCAGTACGAATAGCGTCCATAGCGAGTGATGTAAGAATGTGACTTCTCAAATAGATTTTTTAGCAAATAGTATATTGTGTCAATATAATAATCTGAAGAGAAATATTCACAAAAAATGCGGTACCAAAACATGGACTGCTATATGAATCCAAAAAATGATCAGTGATCACTGTATGAACCAAAATGATTGACATAAAGTATATGAAAACCATTAAAGTAAGTGAGGACGTCATGAAGTATTTTAGGTTTCTGTTTACAACAGTTTTGAATATAGGCGGCGTCCAGCACTCAATGTACCAACAGACATAGTATCCTGAATAGCGTCAATGGTGACGCAATAAAAAGGTTTAATATTGTGTGGCTTTCTTAATAGACCACTTACTAAATCTTATAATGCCATAATAAATAAACTTTTTCTCTTTGTTTACTCTGCCACTAATACGGGCGCTGTTTTAGTACTCTATGCACTAATCAATGCAGTAGCCTGAATATCGTCACTGGCTACGCGATAGAGGGGTTTTTACTGTGTAGTCTTTTTGATAGATGAGGAGTGAAAATCTGGCCTAATAGGGAGCGCCCTGGTTGGGGGGGGGGGGGTGTTATAATGTTGTAAAATTGATTGGATAAATCAATAAAAAAAAAAAACAAGGAGTATGGGGCCACTCCTGCCTTTGAAAAAGCGGAGGCAAAACGCGTGTCAGGCGTATATTCTGGACTTTATTAGGAAATCATATATTAGATAAGTAAACTTTAATTGTGTTAATAATTGTTTACTCCTATGAGCTTGAGTATGCCCTGACCTTTTTCACAATAATTGTGAGTGTACATCAAGCGAGAGGTATTTGTTAAGCCCACTGATATCCCACTGTTGTGGGGCTCACAAAATCATAATGTATATTTGATTAGGGATCGTTTTAACTCGCTAGATGCGTCAGTGTGCCTCTAATTTTCCTTTCTTGGCTCTAGGTTGCTACTAAGAAAGCTTTCATTCTATTGGCTGGTTTGAATTTGAAGTTTCAAATCAGCCAATAGGTATGCAAGGGTACCCCATATAAAAGGGGTACCTTGCATTCACTATTCAGTTTGTGGCTGGAGACTATATGAAAAGGACCACTGTGTTGTAGATCGCAAGATGAGTAACACCGCCGCCTGGAAGAAGAAGATGGACCGCCGCTTGGATAAAGAAGATGGAGCGTCGCCATCATCATCGGTGAGTACTTTTATGGGGTTAGTGTTTGTAATTTTTTATAAATTAGATTTAGTTTTTTAATTTGGGCAGAAAAAGAACTGAATTTTTTTTAGTTAGGTTTTTTATTTTGGGGGGTTAGTGGGTTTTTTTCTTAAAAGAGCTGATTGCTTTAGTTCAGTGCCCTACAAAAGGTCCTTTTAAGGGCTATTGGTAGTTTATTTTATTAGAATAGGGTTTTTTTTTGTTTTGTTTTTAATGGGTATTAGAATAGGATTATTTTATTTTTTTGGATAATTACTTTTTTATTTTCTGTAATTTTAGATTTTTTTTATTTTCTGTAATTTTAGGTTGTTATGTTTTTTTTGTTTTAAAGGTAAGATTAGGTTTTATTTATTTTTACAGGTAAGGTTTTTATTTTTTTGAAGGTAGTTATGAATTATTTTGTAATTTTTAGGTATTTTAATTTGGGTTAAGTTAGGGGGTGTTAGGTTAGGGGGTTTAAATGTTAGTTTATGACTTGGCGATGTGGGGGATGGCGGTTTAGGGGTTAATAGTTTATTTAGGTAGTTTGCTATGTGGGAGGATGGTGGTTTAGGAGTAAATAGTGTAGTTTAGTGTTTGCGATGTGGGGGGATGACGGTTTAGGGGTTAATAGTGTAATGGGAACTTTAAGGTGGGCTATGTGGTGGTTTAGGGGTTATTACAGTAGGGGCTTATAGTGATTGGGGTTAGCGCGCAAGTAGGATGTTAATTTTTTTTTTACTTTTTTTTATAATTGCGCTAGTGGTAACCCTTTTGGGGTTTGCACTAGAGCAAAAACTTTTAACTCCCAACTTGTAATATCAGCGCAACCTGACTCGCACAAAGGGTTTACCGCTAGCGCAATTATCACTCTAGCACAAGCGGTGGTTACCGCTCCACTTGTAATCTAGCCCTATGTCATCTTCACTATCTTCGGTTATGCTGGAAATTAACTTCAAATTGTTAAACCAATGGTATTACTCTCCCAAAATGGTTTATTCTCAAGAGTAATAGATGTGTGGTCATGTCAATAGCAGTATAGGCCACAAGTGGTGGCGGTGCCACCGATTTCCCAGTTCTGGAAAAGTATTATTATAGAAACAGAGCTGATATTACATATAAACTGCCCTCTTGACCCATTGATTTGACTTCTTAACAAAGATCCAAAACTGCCCTCGACCCCTGCACAGAAACTCTTTCATATTATGGTAAATAGTGCCAGATATTTAATTGCTGAAAACTGGAAGTGTAAAGAGACCCCAGAGGTGAGTATGTGAAGATGTAAATAGTAATTCAGTTTATTAAATTAGATTTCATTACTGTAAACACCAGACCATGGACACATTTCTTACTTTCCAATCTCTATGGGAATCTTATCTAGAGCACCATATTGTGACTAACCCTAATAAACACTTAGCCAGTAAGAGGTGAAGCCCTTTGGCATTAACAAGAAGACGTAAATAAATATACGTAGATGATGCAGTAGCGTGTTGTGCTACTATCAGTTTATTACATGACATGAATAAGATGTAGGTGAAAACTACATTATGATGTTTGTTAAACGTCACTGGGCAAATGTTATCTTATTATTATGTAACTTTGTTATACGGTTATTGTATTGTATTGTTCAAAATTCCCAGTGAATTGTATTTTCATTTTGTGTTGTTATTTTTTAAACAAAGCCTGGGGGAAAAGAAAACCGGGGATAAATTACATGTAGATCAGAAAATAACTAGACTGTAATAGCCTATTGCAATATAATTGTGCTCACCCATCACATAGTTAAATGCTATAAGTTCATCTAAATAGAATCTGAATAAATATTGGCTGCAGAGGGATTGCAAGAAATGGGGCACTTTGTAGGAATAGGGGATTCCCACTGTCTTTAAAACAAGAACATACTGAGTTTTACAGTGTTTCTCAATTTCAGTCCTCAGGGCACACTAACAGGCTGGATTTGCAGGATTACCTTGGGGCAGGGCAGGATAATAACCATGGTTACTGATCTGCTCTAGTTTTGATATCATGAAAATATGGCTTGTTAGTGTGCCCTGAGGAATGGAATTAAGAAGCACTGTTCTATAATATAAACAGGGCAAAAAAAATAAACGGGCAACTGAGCTGTCTTTGTCTCTAAATATAATGATAATAGTCATCAAAGCGTTAAGATAATTAGGAAACATTGGGGATATATTAAGGGATTGTAACCCTGACGTTAAGGAGTTTCAGTTCCCACCTATGCCAGCCTATAAGCAAGCAGGTAATTTACGGGATCATCTAATTAGAGCTTACATTGGATCAGGTGATAAAGGACAACAAACATTATCTTTACCTAAACGTGTCTGTTATACAGTACATGTTTGTGTTGTTGCCATGGTAACAATATGATTAAAAGATCCACATTTCTATTGCCCAAAAACAGGTACAAATTTTAAAATTTCTATTTTTAGCTGCAATACTGACTTTGTGGTCAACCTTATTAAATGCCCATGTGGTATAATTTATATAGAGGAGTCAACCTGTAGAATACGGGACAGAATCAATGAAAACAAGTCTAATATAAAAGACAGAGAGATCTTTCAGCCCTGGTTTGTAATCAGTTCACAAAGGTGCAGCCTAGGGGTTGTCACCTCGGCCATGTGTTTTCCTGGACATTTATGAGTTACACGAGCTGCAAGATGTGCAGAGGGGAACAAGAATTGCACCCCTGGATAGCACACAAATAGTGATCCTGGCCAGCACTATTCATGTTTCTCCCTGCAGCCTGTGTAACTCATAAGTGTCTAGGAAAACCTGACCGAGGTGCAACCTTAGTGCAGCCACAATGTGTTACAGTTAAAATGAAAAATCACAAAACAAACACGTGCTCCCCTATCCTTAGATAAGCACTGAGTGCAATTTATTTATGTAAAACCCTTAACTAACGTGTAACTCTGTATTCACTAATCTTTAGAGAGCTCACTATGTCATTTTAATGGTTATGAACAATGAAATAGACCGCCCCACTCTCCTTAGATGAGCACTAATTAGGTTAATTAGTAATAAGGTGCATTTATTTATGTAAAAACCTTAACTAAGTGTAATTATTTATTCACTAAGATTAGGAGAGCTCACTAGGATTTCAGTGAATAAGGTAATAGACTGGTCACAATCTCTTAGATGAGCACTGATTGTGATAAGGTGCATTCATTTAAGTAAAAATCTTAACTGATGTGCAAGTTTTTATTCACTAACAAACATAGAAACATAGAAACATAGATATTGACGGCAGATAAGAGCCATAGGCCCAGCAAGTCTGCCCGACCTTACCTAACAGTATAAACTTATCTAGTTCGTAGGATAGTCCTATGCTTGTCCCATGCATTTTTAAAGTCCCCCACAGTGTTTGTTGCTACTACCTCTTGAGGAAGTTTATTCCATAAATCAATCACTCTTTCTGTAAAGAAGTGCTTCCTCAAATTACTCCTGAATCTACTGCCCTTCAGCTTGAGCTCATGACCCCTTGATAGAAACAAGGAAAAAGGAATTCAGTGTTTCCTGTTATATCTTTGTTGTAATTTTATTTCTAAACACTAGATGGCACTAATACACCTAATTATATATGAGGAAGATAATATACCTAATATGTTCTGTAAAGAGGAAGTTACAGGCCATACAGTCTATCAATAAGTGATTTGTATGTTAGTAACCATGGTTACTGATCAGCTGATTATGTCACCTGTGCTGTAGTTAAGATATAAGGAACAAAACATTGTTTGTCTTTGTGGTTTTGGATGTGAAATAAACATAAGTAATTTATTAGAGGTGCTGCTGGTCTCTATTATCTATAAGTTACAGGTAATGGCCAAGAGATGATAAAACAATGTCTCACCAAGGCCCCAGCAGTGTGTGGTCCTAACCTCAGCCTCCCCTAGCTGGTTTTATTAACCCTTACTAATTACACACACAACAAGGGGTTAACTGTGAGTCAGTAACATATAAACACGTTATTAGTACAGATCAGTAGGTAAGGGGTTAACTGTCAGTAACATAAACACCTCATGTAGAGCTGAGGCTGAACATTTCCTGTGAGGCAAGAGCTGTGTCATGTGACTTTTGTTTGGCATCTGATTGGTTCACCTCAGCATCCTGTCAGGTTCTCCTGAGGATCTCTGGGACATGTAGTTTTTCTGGGTCTAATAACTTTATCTTTATAACAAAACAGGACTACAGCTCCCTAAACACAATGCAGAGAGGGACATGCAGCAGAGTGACAGCAGATTCTAACCAATCAGATGACAGAGTTATGAGTCCCGCCCTCTCTATACTTGCTGAATTCAGTGTTGTGCCCCAGCAGTGATATCCTGAGCTGTAATTGCAGCATTTTATTCTAGCAGTGAGGGAGGGTCAGACCTTCTATCCTATAATAAACCATATGACTGAGAGGGACATGCAGCAGAGTGACAGCAGATTCTAACCAATCAGATGACAGAGTTATGAGTCTCGCCCTCTAGACGCTCTATACTTGCTGAATTCAGTGTTGTGCCCCAGCAGTGATATCCTGAGCTGTAATTGCAGCATTTTATTCTAGCAGTGAGGGAGGGTCAGACCTTCTATCCTATAATAAACCATATGACTGAGAGGGACATGCAGCAGAGTGACAGCAGATTCTAACCAATCAGATGACAGAGTTATAAATCCCGCCCTCTAGACGCTCTATACTTGCTGAATTCAGTGTTGTGCCCCAGCAGTGATATCCTGAGCTGTAATTGCAGCATTTTATTCTAGCAGTGAGGGAGGCTCAGACCTTCTATCCTATAATAAACCATATGACTGAGAGAGACATGCAGCAGAGTGACAGCAGATTCTAACCAATCAGATGACAGAGTTATGAGTCCCGCCCTCTAGACGCTCTATACTTGCTGAATTCAGTGTTGTGCCCCAGCAGTGATATCCTGAGGTGTAATTGCAGCATTTTATTCTAGCAGTGAGGGAGGGTCAGACCTTCTATCCTATAATAAACCATATGACTGAGAGAGACATGCAGCAGAGTGACAGCAGATTCTAACCAATCAGATGACAGAGTTATGAGTCCCGCCCTCTAGACGCTCTATACTTGCTGAATTCAGTGTTGTGCCCCAGCAGTGATATCCTGAGGTGTAATTGCAGCATTTTATTCTAGCAGTGAGGGAGGCTCAGACCTTCTATCCTATAATAAACCATATGACTGAGAGGGACATGCAGCAGAGTGACAGCAGATTCTAACCAATCAGATGACAGAGTTATGAGTCCCGCCCTCTAGACGCTCTATACTTGCTGAATTCAGTGTTGTGCCCCAGCAGTGATATCCTGAGGTGTAATTGCAGCATTTTATTCTAGCAGTGAGGGAGGGTCAGACCTTCTATCCTATAATAAACCATATGACTGAGAGGGACATGCAGCAGAGTGACAGCAGATTCTAACCAATCAGATGACAGAGTTATGAGTCCCGCCCTCTAGACGCTCTATACTTGCTGAATTCAGTGTTGTGCCCCAGCAGTGATATCCTGAGCTGTAATTGCAGCATTTTATTCTAGCAGTGAGGGAGGCTCAGACCTTCTATCCTATAATAAACCATATGACTGAGAGGGACATGCAGCAGAGTGACAGCAGATTCTAACCAATCAGATGACAGAGTTATAAATCCCACCCTCTAGACGCTCTATATTTGCTGAATTCAGTGTTGTGCCCCAGCAGTGATATCCTGAGCTGTAATTGCAGCATTTTATTCTAGCAGTGAGGGAGGCTCAGACCTTCTATCCTATAATAAACCATATGACTGAGAGGGACATGCAGCAGAGTGACAGCAGATTCTAACCAATCAGATGACAGTTATGAGTCCCGCCCTCTCTATACTTGCTGAATTCAGTGTTGTGCCCCAGCAGTGATATCCTGAGCTGTAATTGCAGCATTTTATTCTAGCAGTGAGGGAGGGTCAGACCTTCTATCCTATAATAAACCATATGACAGAGAGGGACATGCAGCAGAGTGACAGCAGATTCTAACCAATCAGATGACAGAGTTATGAGTCCCGCCCTCTAGATGCTCTATACTTGCTGAATTCAGTGTTGTGCCCCAGCAGTGATATCCTGAGCTGTAATTGCAGCATTTTATTCTAGCAGTGAGGGAGGGTCAGACCTTCTATCCTATAATAAACCATATGACAGAGAGGGACATGCAGCAGAGTGACAGCAGATTCTAACCAATCAGATGACAGAGTTATGAGTCCCGCCCTCTAGACGCTCTATACTTGCTGAATTCAGTGTTGTGCCCCAGCAGTGATATCCTGAGCTGTAATTGCAGCATTTTATTCTAGCAGTGAGGGAGGGTCAGACCTTCTATCCTATAATAAACCATATGACTGAGAGAGACATGCAGCAGAGTGACAGCAGATTCTAACCAATCAGATGACAGAGTTATAAATCCCGCCCTCTAGACGCTCTATACTTGCTGAATTCAGTGTTGTGCCCCAGCAGTGATATCCTGAGGTGTAATTGCAGCATTTTATTCTAGCAGTGAGGGAGGCTCAGACCTTCTATCCTATAATAAACCATGTGACTGAGAGGGACATGCAGCAGAGTGACAGCAGATTCTAACCAATCAGATGACAGAGTTATGAGTCCCGCCCTCTAGACGCTCTATACTTGCTGAATTTAGTGTTGTGCCCCAGCAGTGATATCCTGAGGTGTAATTGCAGCATTTTATTCTAGCAGTGAGGGAGGGTCAGACCTTCTATCCTATAATAAACCATATGACAGAGAGGGACATGCAGCAGAGTGACAGCAGATTCTAACCAATCAGATGACAGAGTTATGAGTCCCGCCCTCTAGACGCTCTATACTTGCTGAATTCAGTGTTGTGCCCCAGCAGTGATATCCTGAGGTGTAATTGCAGCATTTTATTCTAGCAGTGAGGGAGGCTCAGACCTTCTATCCTATAATAAACCATATGACTGAGAGGGACATGCAGCAGAGTGACAGCAGATTCTAACCAATCAGATGACAGAGTTATGAGTCCCGCCCTCTAGACGCTCTATACTTGCTGAATTCAGTGTTGTGCCCCAGCAGTGATATCCTGAGCTGTAATTGCAGCATTTTATTCTAGCAGTGAGGGAGGGTCAGACCTTCTATCCTATAATAAACCATATGACTGAGAGGGACATGCAGCAGAGTGACAGCAGATTCTAACCAATCAGATGACAGAGTTATGAGTCCCGCCCTCTAGACGCTCTATACTTGCTGAATTCAGTGTTGTGCCCCAGCAGTGATATCCTGAGCTGTAATTGCAGCATTTTATTCTAGCAGTGCTCTCACCTTTCCTCTGCAGCTCCGCGCTCCCAGCTCTGATGTATTTCCTCAGATACTCGATACACTCCCCCTGCAGGTAATTCTTGTTTCTCTCAGGCAAACCGACCTCTGGGCTGTTCCATTTCTGTGCACTGATCTGAGCCTCAGTCATTATAGGGACATAGATCCATCTGTCTGTATCCAGGGTGGTGAATTCTCTCCCATCATAACCGTCCTGCATATACCCCCTGGTGCTGCCGTCATCATACAGCTCACAGCCTAACATCTCCTGCACAGAATGAAAACCTGCACAGGATATAGTGATTGTCACACAGGAGCAGAAGTGTGTGTTATATACAGTATATGTGTGTTATATACAGTATGTGTGTGTGTTATATACAGTGTGTGTGTTATATACAGTATATATATATGTGTGTGGTGTGTGTGTTATATACAGTATATATATATGTGTGTGTGGTGTGTGTGTTATATACAGTATATATATATATATGTGTGTGTTATATGCAGTATATATATATGTGTGTTATATACAGTATGTGTGTGTGTGTTATATACAGTATATATATATATATATATATATATATATATATATATATATATGTACTGTATATATATATATATATATATATGTGTGTGTGTGTTATATACAGTATGTGTGTGTGTGTTATATACAGTATATATATATATATATGTACTGTATATATATGTGTGTGTGTGTTATATACAGTATATGTGTATGTGTGTTATATACAGTATATATCTGTGTGTGTGTGTGTATTATATACAGTATATATATATATATATGTGTGTTATATACAGTATGTGTGTGTGTGTTATATACAGTATATATATATATATATATATATATATGTGTGTGTGTGTGTGTTATATACAGTATATATATGTGTGTGTTATATACAGTATATATGTGTGTGTGTGTGTGTTATATACAGTATATATGTGTGTGTGTGTTATATACAGTATATATATGTGTGTGTGTGTTATATACAGTGTATATATATGTGTGTGTTATATAAAGTATATATATATATGTGTGTGTGTTATATACAGTATATATATGTGTGTGTGTTATATACAGTATATATATGTGTGTGTGTTATATACAGTATATATGTGTGTGTGTGTGTTATATACAGTATATATGTGTGTGTGTGTTATATACAGTATAAATATATGTGTGTGTGTGTTATATACAGTATGTGTGTTATATACAGTATATATGTGTGTGGTATATACAGTATATGTGTGTGTGTGTGTGTGTTATATACAGTATATATATATATATATATATATATATATATATGTGTGTGTGTTATATACAGTGTGTGTGTGTGTGTGTTATATACAGTATGTGTTATATACAGTATATATGTGTGTTATATGTGTGTGTGTTATATATACAGTATATATATATGTTTGTGTGTGTGTTATATACAGTATATATATGTGTGTGTGTTATATACAGTATATATATATGTGTGTGTGTTATATACAGTATATATATATATATATATATATATATATATATATATGTGTGTGTGTGTGTGTGTTATATACAGTATATATATATATATATATATATATATATATATATGTGTTTGTGTTATATACAGTATATATATGTGTGTGTGTGTGTTATATACAGTATATATATATATATATATATGTGTGTATGTGTGTTATATACAATATATATATATATGTGTGTGTTATATACAGTATATATATATATATATATATATATATATATATGTGTGTGTGTGTTATATACAGTATATATATATATGTGTGTGTGTGTGTGTGTGTTATATACAGTGTATATATATGTGTGTGTGTGTGTTATATACAGTATATATATCTGTGTGTGTGTGTTATATACAGTATATATGTGTGTGTGTTATATACAGTGTATATATATGTGTGTGTGTGTGTTATATACAGTATATATATGTGTGTGTGTTATATACAGTGTATATATATATGTGTGTGCGTGTGTGTGTGTTATATACAGTATATATATGTGTGTGTGTTATATACAGTGTATATATATGTGTGTGTGTGTGTGTTATATACAGTATATATATGTGTGTGTGTTATATACAGTGTATATATATATGCGTGTGTGTGTTATATACAGTATATATATGTGTGTGTGTGTGTGTGTGTTATATACAGTGTATATATATGTGTGTGTGTGTTTATATACAGTATATATATGTGAGTGTGTGTGCGTTATATACAGTGTATATATATGTGTGTGTGTGTGTTATATACAGTATATATATGTGTGTGTGTGTTATATACAGTATATATGTGTGTGTTATATACAGTATATATATATATGTGTGTGTTATATACAGTATATATATGTGTGTGTGTGTGTTATATACAGTATATATATGTGTGTGTGTGTGTGTTATATACAGTATATATATATGTGTGTGTGTGTTATATACAGTATATATATATGTGTGTGTGTGATATATACACTATATATGTGTGTGTGTTATATACAGTATATATATGTGTGTGTGTGTTATATACAGTATATATATATGTGTGTGTGTGTTTATGTACAGTATATATATGTGTGTGTGTGTGTTTATATACGGTATATATGTGTGTTATATACAGTATATATGTGTGTGTGTGTGTGTGTGTGTGTGTGTGTTATATACAGTATATATATGTGTGTGTGTGTTATATACAGTATATATGTGTGTGTGTGTGTGTGTGTTATATACAGTATATATATATGTGTGTGTTATATACAGTATATATATGTGTGTGTGTGTTATATACAGTATATATATATATGTGTGTGTGTGTGTGTTATATACAGTATATATATATGTGTGTGTGTGTGTGTTATATACAGTATATATATATATATGTGTGTGTGTGTGATATATACACTATATATGTGTGTGTGTTATATACAGTATATATATGTGTGTGTGTGTTATATACAGTATATATATGTGTGTGTGTGTTTATATACAGTATATATATGTGTGTGTGTGTGTGTTTATATACAGTATATATGTGTGTGTGTGTGTTATATACAGTATATATGTGTGTGTGTGTTATATACAGTATATATATGTGTGTGTTATATACAGTATATATATGTGTGTGTGTGTTTATATACAGTATATATATGTGTGTGTGTTTATATACAGTATATATATATGTGTGTGTGTTATATACAGGTATACCCCGTTCATACAGCGGGTTAGGGACCGGAGTCCCGCTGTAAAGTGAAAACCGCCTTAAAGTGAAACAAGGCAGTTTTAGCTTTCTTTCAACTTGCAAGTGTGTTTAAAAACATGAAAACATGTTTGAACTAACTTATATTAGTGGTGCAATAGTGCTAGGTTTAGTTTAACACTAGCACAGCACAGAATTCAATAAATACTGTACTTGTAAAATAGTGACAAT